>NW_013669483.1:0-12080 GCF_000517525.1 Limulus polyphemus | reverse complement strand
TACTAGTTAGCCATAAAACAAAGTAAAACGCTAGGGGTGTGACTCAGTATAAACCTAGTGACTTTCACTTACTGAATATTCATATTAAAACCTAACTGTATTCTTCGATAAAACAAACAATGCGTTAGGACTGTGACTCAATATAAACTCAGGTATGTTTAGAACGTTGCAGTAGACGAACTCTGCTTTGATGTTCTGCTCCAAAATTGTTATTCCAAGTTAGGTAAGGTATAACGGTGGGTTAATAAATTCTTGACCCAAGCAACCCCGTTTCCTTGAAGGCATGTTATGGATCATCCTGAAATGGTAAGGTACAACATATAAGCTGGCATATTGCCATTTGTCACATTTTGACAGTGTTGTGTACTCAGCTATTGATGGTTGGCGTAATACTGTTAGGATTAATATGAATTTTCGAACAAAGCAAACTTTCCGAATTTATGTCTCTAACTGTTGTTTTTGTGGGGGGCGATTTGGATTATTTGTAGTTTAAAATATTTCTTCTACTATTGTCTACACCGTTGTCATTGGCATCTCGAGTGTTTGAAGTATATTAACAATATTTCCGAAGGACACGACCTTGAGTGACCTTGTCACCACACTTTGTTCCTTACCAATTACAGTTATTTTTCTGTACATACCCATTTCTGACCCCCCCCCCTGGTGGGGCAACAGTAAGTTTAAAGACTTACAATATTAATATTCAGGGCTCTAAAACAAATACAAATCTCAATTTCTGTATTATTTACCCGTGAATGGACTTCTAAAGAAGTCCTGATAATGTATATATAAATATCACTGTGTATATCGGTAATTGCTTGATGTTAGGCCTATGGCTGAAATTATTCTAATATGTACAAAATAAATTTTAATGAAAACAATCGACATGCTTAACATCTTTTGAGATCAATTTACTTGCCATAAGACAGTAGTGTTAGGCCTATTTACTTGCCATAAGACAGTAGTGTTAGGCCTATTTACTTGCCATAATACTGTGTTCTATATCCAGTCCCGTACGGATTTTCAAGAGTGTATAATGATATTCCAATCACATTATGTTCACCTTATTCAATGCTGATGAGTTCTGGAATGAGTGAAACGCGTCGTCGGCAATACTTATGACGAATATATATTTTACACTCTCCTAATCCTTGAAAATGCCTAAGGAACTAGATAAAAAATGTAATGTTTAGAAATGTGATAGGCCTGATAATAACTAGTAACTTACTTGTATAATCATTATTCACCACCTTGAAAAAGGCGTTCACACCATAACAATTATTGTTTGTAACTTTTAGATCCTTTACTTAATCATTCAAAAGTGGCAAAACATGTTTAGACCGTCAATATTAGTGTCAAATGTTTACCTATTATACATAACACAACACAGTGACATAAACTATATATATATATTAACACAACCATGTTAAAGTTAAAATTTTCAAGTTTGTTTATAACATCTACTGTGAACAGAACCGAAGTGTGAAACTTCTGCACCTAACCCTACTATATATGATTGCACGTGAAATTCAACACAGTATACTCAAAGAGAGAGGTGACAACGTTGGCCTTTAAAGTTAGTTTAGGTTTCGCTACGTGCTGTGAATAAGGTTTTCAGAGTAACACAATAATAATAATAATTATAAACATTCTGACATTAAACCTCAAACAGTGAAGTCGATACTATTCAAAATATTTAGCTCGTTTTCGTAGAGGTTATTACACATAATTGTTTTGTAAGCGGCATTTTGTTTTACCTTTTGGTAAATTTGTGTTTATTCTTTGGTGTTGATAATTTAATATAATTGCAAGTTTTTTTTTCTGTTTCTTTTCTGTTCACTTAAGGTAAAATTGAAAATGTATCTTGTGGTGACGTAGAGACGTAACGCATGTTTTGATTCGCTGCACTCTCTAGTGTGGACTGCAGTTTCGCTTATTCAAGGCTTATCATTACAACTCGGGTCGGCAAACCAAAATAGATACAGTTAGGCCTCTAATAAGGTGATGAGTATATACTATGGGGTATCTGTATAGTAACCTCTATTGATTTAGGTGTGTAAGTATTCATACACCTAAATCAATTGGCCAGTTGGATAGGGAGCTCGACTCGCAATCTGCGGGTTCGAATCCCTGTCCCACCAAACATGCTCGTCCTTTCAGCCGTGGGGGCTTTATAATGTGACGGTCAATCCCACTATTCGTTGGTAAATGATTAACCCAAGAGTTGGCGGTGGGTGGTGATGGCTAGCTGCCTTCCCTCTAGTCTTACATTGCTAAATTAGGGACGGCTAGCGCAGATAGCCCTCGTGTAGCTTTGCGCGAAATTCAAAAACAAACAAAGCCTAAATCAAGTTAAATTACTATATATGATGAGTGAAAAAGGACTCGAAGATCCCTCGAAATATTTGGTAGGAAAAATTGGAGGCATTACGTAGTGTAAACTTGAAACGTTGGAACACGTTCACTGTTTCTTAGAAAAGAAATTTTATCGCTCAGTTTCCCTCAACAATTCGTAATTCTCTGAACTGTCTACTGGGGAACTAGTATGGATATTCTATTTCACTGATTCAGCTTTCTACACACGATTTAAACATCAAACAGAAGTGTGTGATACAATATCATAACAAGTGTTAAAATAACATAGGGGTACTGAAGTGTGGTTAAGACAACAAACCCTTCGGCGAAAGTTTCAGGAGTAGGTTTCACGTAACTTTAAGTTGAAGTTCATAACAAAAGTCGATTGTAAGATTTTTAGAGTAAAACAGCACTCGTTCATTAAGTACGAAACACTTAAAAAACTTGTTTTTAATTTTAGTGTGATAAACTAACATACATTTTTTTTTGGCCAAGTTTCCGTGTTTTCATTTCTCATAGATTTTTGTCTTTGCTTAACATTCGTGCTGCAATGCGTTTGTCATTATATTTTTAATCACAGTTCGTTTCTTGAAAAATATGGTTAAACATATTACTTAGGGATTCAGAAAATTAATAAAATTCATACAAATCCGATGTTGTCAGGATAATAAAATGTGTTAAGATACTAATTGCTATGTAGCGCCATCTATCGAATTATGTCGCAGTTATATAATGAATAACGCTTATTGTTCTGTTAAAAAGAAACATATAGTTAAAACCACATAGGCGTCAAAAATATCAAAATTAAATAATAGGTTCAAAAATTGCCAATTTTTTTTTATTATCTTTATTTAAAGAAGGATGACGTTTCGAGCTAGCGCTCTTCGTCAGATCGTACATCTTAGAACTTGGTTGTAAGCTGTAGGATCTGAAGAAGAGCGCTAGCTCGAAACGTCATCCTTCTGATTGTTCTGTTGTTAGGTTCTCTGTATAATTCAGTTAACCATAAAATTACCAATAGGGGGCCGTCGGGTTCTTGAAAATATTGTGTAAAACTGTTTATGCACTGTATTGTTATGGATCCACAATTTTGGTGGTTACAAGAACCCCAGGAAACATACGAGTCATATAGAAGAAAACTTTAAATAAAAATACCATCAGAATAGCTGGGGGTCTCCTACACATAAAACGTTTGATTTCACCTAATTGTTTTGGTCTGTTCTTTACAGTGAGTGCTATAATAGGTACATCATAAGTTACTCCATATGATGAAATATGTGAAATATCTGACCAATAAGAGAATAGCATAAAAACAGGTCAGTGATTTGAGGTACGGGTTAAAAACTTAATACTAATTAGTTTAACTTAATTAAGTTTATTTCATAAAGTTTTATAGAAATGACATCAAATGTAAAACAAAAAGTCCTATTGACTTGTTTTCTAAAATAAAATAAAAAACGCTATTTTGTTTCTAAACATAAAAACTTTATGATAAATATTTATTTTTCAGTGGTTTACAATTCCTGGGTTAGAAGAAAAAAAGAAGATAAGAAGACGTATGTATGAACTGAAAAATCAGAGAATCTTGCAAGGTTGGTTAGTCCGGAATATTTCAACTAATCTGTTTATCCTTACTTTGGTGTTCAGTTATCTGACCACATGATTTATACTCTGACGACAAATTAAGCTTGAAAAAGAAAACAACCACATTAGCCAGTATACTTTACTTTGTCTTATTTTTATAGTTTCCAGTCAAAAAAAAAAGTGTCAATGTATTTGTGTGCATGATAAGTTAACTGAAGCTTTTCCGTCACTGGGGACGGGTACTTTTGCTTGTGTGTGTGTCTATATATATAAAAACACACAAACAAGCAAAGTACCCGTCCTTTGCTTGTGTGTGTGTGTTTTTGTATATATATAGACACACACAAGCAAAAGTACCCGTCCCCAGTGACGGAAAAGCTTAAGTTGATTTATCAATTTAAATTATTTCATGAATTTTTAAAAAAAGTTAATTGTGTTGCATTCTTGGTTTCACTTGGAGCCAAAGCTCTGAGCTACTTATGCCCCCCCCCCCCACCACTAAAAGTAATTGTTGAGTATATCAGTCATGCTAAGAGCCGTTCAACAATAACATACGGTAAATCTAAATTTTTATTGTTTAATTACGTCACATTTTGAAATGTGAATGATAATACGATTAATTCCTAACAGTTTAGTGTATAATATCCTGCTTGCGAAATAAAATTTGGCACCAACATTATTCATGCCTGTTCTCCCGTCATTTCAAAAGTGAATGTTGAGCTTTGCCTGCGGGAGACGGACCAACGCTCAGACAAACACCACACTTCGTAGTTGACAGGACGACGATGGACAGTCATCTCACGTGGTCTAGTGATTTTTTATATTAATGGTACAGTTTCCGTTTTTTTTTTATACTGTCTTAATACGGTGTTCTACGTATCATTCATTAACGTTTAGATAGAATCATTTTGTTGCACGTGCATGTCATTATTCAGATTGCTTCGGTATTCTGTAACATCAGCTACGATGTAAAAAAAGTGGTTCACGTGGTATAAAAGAGAGCGCGGGACCAAATGTCGTATCATTATGACGGGTTAATCAAGTTAAAATCTCTGTTCATAAATATTAACCGTTCATCCGGCGTAATTTAGTTTGTCCAAAATAATGCACACACTGATCAAACTGTAAGATCGTCAAACTTAACGTTTACAGGCCTCGTTCCTTACAGATGTTATCTCCTAGTTTTTAACGTTTTTACTCTGTGCGTGTCCGCTTTGTTGTACCAGAGTGGTCATTCATTGATCACGTGGGATATGATTTTAGGTTATTGGTTATGAATTTATATTATTTATTGTTTTGATTTGAATTTGTTTAAAATCCACAAAAACTTGAGAGGAATTATCTCTTACAGAAAATGTTATACCAGTAAGTAAGTCGGGCGTGGCCTTGTGGGTTAACGTTCCGTGCTGCGGATTGGAAGGCCTAAGGTTCGAGTCGCGATATGCCACTGAACACAGTTTCATCTCTCTGAGGTCTGTAACTGCGATAGGTAATCCCATTGTTCAAGTTAACGTAACCGTGGTCGGTGGGGGTTGCTCTCTTCCGTAAGCAGTTCTAACCTGGGAGTGGCTATCTATGCTTGACCTATAGAGTCTCCTGTGTGACTTTTTAGACCATATGCTGCACAAGGTGGCGTCCAGGAGTAAAATACAATATAGCAAAAAAGTATATTTTGCTCCAGTTTCAATAACCATTATGCCTTTCTTCATAATCTCCAGCTTCATTCGATATTATTGGGAAGTTTATGATCAAACAGTAAAAAATCAGTAAAAATAATATTATTAGTTTTTGATCTATATATATATATATATATATATATTAGGGTTATTCACCGAGAATTTGTTTCTGTCTTCAAAATTGAATACCTCTAAAATCAGTGTAAAAAAAACCAAAAAAAACCAGTAAGGTTGGAGGAATGTAGAAGTTATAGTTGACAGCTGTCTCTCTGCACGAGCTGCACTAATGACTAAGGTTAGGAACCGCTAGTATCTTTGAATATATATTTTTTTTATATTGTCTTAACGGCATTATATGACTTCTATGTTAAGATTTTGTTTCTATATTACACATTTACACCTCTGATTATAACATTTGTAATAGCACGAAAAATTCGTTTTTTATAAAATGTGACTATGATTTAAGCAGAAAATTCCGGTTAGTACCATGCAGATGGTTTTTTTGTTGTTGTTGTTGTTTGTTTTGAATAATTTGGTTATTTACTGGTTAAAACTTGTAAGCTTTTTTTAATTATCAGAATAAAACCAATTTAAAAAAACAACAACAACTCGTCGAAACGAATCTTTAAATTAAACTTACATCAGCTATAACATGTTTAATCAAATTATTTTAAAGTTAAATCCGTGTGATTTTGTGTAGTATGTGTGATCAAGCATACTAAAATTGAATTGATACGAGCCTATCAAGACTGGTTATGTAAAGTATTGTTGTGTTATATACTTCAGTAAACCGTATACTCTAGTATTTATTTATTATGTAACTTCAAAGCCTAAGTAAGAAAGAAGGACAAAATATTGCTTTTGGCTGTATATTGATTTATAAATACTTCTGTGATTACAAAAAATCAAGCTTTTTTTTTCTTATTATTTTTTACCATATGTGTATCTGTGTATGTAGGAGCAGAGGCGTCGCTAAGCGCTGGTGTCTTAAAAAATCGGAACAGAAAAACCATGATCGATATTGTATTGAAAACGCCGAAAATTCCCGCGCCTATGGGCTCGAGCCCCGAATTTTTTTAAGCACCTAGCGACGCCCCTGGTAGATATCTCACCACTGTTCTCTGGAAACTCGTGTAATCTTTTTGAGAGAACAACAATATTGTAACTGTTGACAGCTCTGTATACTCTTCTAAACTTCTAGAAACCCTCTCAGTCCTCGCTGCTACCGTGAAAAACAAACATTATCACAGATTCTATGTACAGACGTTGGTACTACTCTGTATACTCTTCTAAACTTTTAGAAACTCTCTCAGTCCTCGCTGCTACCGTCAAAAACAAACATTATCACAGATTCTATGTACAGATGTTGGTACTACTCTGTATACTCTCCTAAACTTCTAGAAACTCTCTCAGTCCTCGCTGCTACCGTGAAAAACAAACATTATCACAGATTCTATGTACAGTATCCCCGACCCTCACGTATCGTGTAAACTTAAAAAAAAAAAAACAAACACAAAAGAAAAGGTACATAGCATCAATTAGGGTCATGTAATTCGGCTGAAAATATAATGTCAGAATAAGAAGTTACAGGGTGTGTGTCGTTTATGTCTCGTCATTCCGGACTCCGCTTTGAAAGCGATGAATTATCCTACTGAAATAACGGATCATGGTCAGTATTTGGTAAACTGAGAAAGATTTTGGAAGTTACTGGAAGACAAGTTCGCTGTTTTATATTTCATTTTTATGGGGATAGATGGCGCCAAAAGTTGTGTATTTTTCAGTTTTGCCTAAATTTCGCACCAGGATTTACTTATTTTTTCTGATATTAGTTTTTTGTTCTTGGTTTTTAACATTTTACTACGTTTCCATTTTTGTTTTGTTCTGATTTATACCGTTGGTCACCAGTAAATTTCCCAGGAGTGCAAGATTCAGCCTTACTCTATACTTTGGGGTCTCCGTTCCTGTTATTATTTGCTGACTAATTGGTATTATATGGCTAATTATCTTTCAAATATGAGGTCTCTTGAACAACTCGTCTTTTTAACAGTTCAATTCGCGTCCTCCTTTTTTTTACATGTAGGTCATCTGCCTAACTAAACGTGTGACGTAATATTCTGATACTTGAGAAGGGCACGTAGAGTTTAATTCCATCTATCATCTCTCGGAAAATTAATAATTTAATTATTTTTACTGTTGTTTTTCATATTTCACTGTTATCTTAAATAAAAGATTACAAACAATGTTAAATCGGTCATATGACACAGGGAAATTTACCTAAGTTAGATCATATTGCACTCAAAGTTTAATTAAATTAACATATTTCAAGTATACACACATGTAATAATCAGCTTCTATATTTTAAATGAGGCTTAGCATGGTTTGATAATTAAGGCGTTCGACTAGCAACCTGCGGGTCGCGGGTTCGAATCCCATCACCGAATATGCTCGCCCTTTCAGCCGTGGGGGCGATATAATGTGATGACCAGTCAAAAAGTAGCCCATGAGTTGGCGGTGGGTGGTGGTGACTATCTACCCTCCCTCGCTTTTGAATTAGGGTACACTATGACAGACAAAAAAAAAATTACAAACATTTTACATTATTAAACTTTTGGTGTTATTTTTAGGCACCCAAATATTATTATTATTTGTTTTATAAAAATAAAAAACACTAAAGAAAGTTTAAACGATATATAAATGTATTTTTTTCTATTCCAAACATTGTTTTATACCAAGACCAAGTAATAGGTAATGTCTAAAAATATAACGCCCCTCAGCGGCATATCTGCGGACTTATAACGCTAGAAACCGGGTTTCGATACCGTAGTGGGCAGAGCACAGATAGCACATTGTGTAGCTTTGTGCTTAACTTGAAACAAACAAACAATAAAATGTGACTTGTTTTTGTTACTAACTTGTAAACTTTCAAAACAATGTTCTATATTTTTACAAATGTTAAAAAAGTTATTGCTGACTATTCTTTGACCAGTCAACAGTAGTTTCCAAAGATTGGAAGGTTTAGTCATTCCTAATTGACCGATTCGTTCAGGTAAACTATACATGTATAGATTTTAAAGTCATTAAGTTCTCGTCTCTCCTTAATCATATCTAAAACGAGTTAAAAATTACAACTGAAATAATCAGAACACTGTTTTCTCCAAAAATGGCGTCTGTTTAATTCAAGAACAGTCGAAATCTGGATTTAATCTCACGTTCCTGGTTATTATTCGTAATTTTTTTTTTTACTTTGATTTTTATTTATTCATTTATGGTTGTGATTTACGCAATTCGTGGTAATTCGTTGTTCGTGAAAATTGTAGACTGAAAGTGAATTTTGAAATTTTCAGAAACGGGAGGCTCGGGTGAAGGGATTTCTAGTCGATACGGCCGTCAACACCAGGCACAGATTGCAGAATCTGAGAACAAGGAAAATGTCACGTGCGAGTCCAAACACAGAAAGTCTAGTTCTACGTCTGGAGACGACCACACTAGAAGTGATATTTCTTATTTACAATCAGAAGGCGAGCTTGCAGTATCGGAGAACACGAGTAAAACATCAAAAGAACATATTTCTCTACCGCTACCATCTAGTGAGAGGAATCCAAAACACGAAAATTATCAATTAATTCCTCTAGAGACGAATATTCCTTTAGCTAAAATGAGTATTTCTGATCAACCAGACTACTCTAGTAGTTACACAGTGTTTTTGGACAAACGAAGGCGTTGTTCGTTAGTGCATCAAGAGTTTTCGTTGGAACACAGCTTATATATGGCCAAAATAAACAGTTCTTCGGAATCCCGCCAACAGGTTTCAGAAAATAGCTCTTCTGTTAAGGGTGACGGTAATCGGACAGATATAGCTCCTGGTAAAAATGGGGGTCCGTTAACCAATAACAAAGGACGTAATAATGGTGATATTAGAAAAAAACAAAACCTTAATCAAGTTGATGATGCTTTGGATTTAATCGGAAATGATGAGAACGCTAATTTCGTTGAGCTGAACAAAGGTACTGGTGAAAATCAGTCAGTTTCAGTAACAATCACACTTAAAAACAACCAGTTGTTCTTAGAAGAAGGTTTGTGTGTTGCTGCTGGGGAGAATGAGGCTTATGTAGGTAATAAAGTCACCAATGATATCAGTAGGACTGAAGACACTATATCTTCTACCAATAAAGAGCACAGTTATTCAAAAGACGATAACATAAACTTTCTGGTAGATAGAAACGATTGGAAAGTGAGACTCAAACCATTAACCACACACAGGAAAGAAGTTTCAACTCTGGATCCAAGTATTAGGACAGAGAGGAATGTCCGATCAGATCTTAGTAAGCGTAATTCAGTTGTTGTACCAACCACAACAAATAACCAGCCGTCGATCTCATGTGAGGGAGGTAGAGAACAACTGGAGGACAAGATAGCTCAACATGCTGATATGGGTGATGCAACAACTGGCGTGATGTTGTCTGGTTTAGATCCTAAACACATTAAAGTTAGCAGTAACTATGAGATTCAGCTCACGAGACATTCTGATGGCGCGCGTTTTCCTTCTACGGGCAGATCTGAGAGTCATCGCCTAACTAGCGAAAACCAATCAATAAATCGTATTCCAAATTGTACTAAATTGCAGACCCGAGAAACAAATTCCATTTGTGAAAAACGGGAACCAAGTGAATTGAAGAATGAACGTTTTGGAAATAAAACCCAACTTTCATTACGAACTTGTAGAGAACAAGTATCTTGTAATAAAATCATGCCTTTAACGTCTTCGCAAAATAAAACTGCCAACCTTGATATTCGACACAATGTCCAAAATTTTCCCGTTAGTTCCCTCGAAACTAAAACTTCGCACTCTGGAGGTAATATATCTAAAGTTGGAGAGTTGTCTAAGAAGTTTTTAAAAGCGTCATCTACACCAAATGAACCATTGGCAACACCTTACTGCCCGAACAATAGAGTATTTGTGACGAGGAATATAATTGGTTTAGCCGAGAAATTCCAACAGGGACACAACAAATCAACAAGTTTGGACCAAAACCATAGACTAACGTTTCCGGACAATAAAAACCAAGAGACGAAAGAGAAACAAGAGTTTAGTTTTTTGATTGGGGGAAGAAGTACTTCCTCCCTTTACCATGGAAACAGCATCTCCCAGAAATTGAATAAAACAGAACTCGTCTTTAAACCAACCCCCAGGGTAAAAGAAACAAAGTGTTCGGATTCTTTCAAAGTAAAACTAACCAAGAATCGTGGAGGATACGTTGCGTCCTCTGGTTGTTCCTCGCGTGAAATCGGTCTACAAAAAGGGATAGAGACCCTTGACCCGTATAAAGCAGTGACCGATAACTTAGAAGACGTTAATAAGACAGCTCACGGACAGTGTAAGGGCAGTAACGTAAAGAAGGCCAAAGACACAGTTGTAGAGAAGTGTTTTCAGGGGCTAGGGGCGAGAAGAGAGAGCATGGAGCGACAAAAGAAACAAACCGAGTGCACGAAAGACTCTAATGAGAACCAGGAATGTAAGGTACGTAAAAAAAAAACAATTAAAAAATATATAAAGTATAAGTCATCACTTACGTTTCTAATTCTATTTCATTCCCCGTTATTGTATAGTACATTTAATCCAGGAAATGCACGTGTAAATGTTTAGTATATCCCTCCCTTTTTATGTAATACAACGTGGTAGCTTCGATACCAAAAGTGATGACGTGTGTTTGTGTGTTATGACTATGTTTAAGCTGTAAGAATGCACGTGCATGAAGGTTAGGGTGCTACTGAAACTAGACTGAAGTGTTGTGCACGATCAACCGTATTGTGGAGACTTTTATGGTTCGAGCCCCAGTGCTGCCAAACAAGTTTCGCACTTTCTGCTGTATCTTATAAGTGTGATAATCAGTCCTACCATTTGGCTGATTTCTGTCCCCATGGTCAGCAGTTCTTAATTAGGAGGGGGCTATGCTTGAACTCCTGGGTATCTGACCTGGCCGTTAGCCTCCATGTGTTACATAAGGTGCCGTTCAGGTTGAAAACGTCAAATACCTCTTCCGTACATGCACGCGCACAACAGACACATATATGTATTACCTCATTTGTGCTAATTAGTGTTACTAGTTTTTTGTTTTTTTTTTAGGATGTGATTAAGATTTAAAACATTAACCTGTTTTCTCAACGTTTTTTCTTGTAACATTTAGGACCCTAATTAAGATATATCGTCTTCATAACTACGGCTTAAAATATTATGTTCGACAGATACTTTAGCTCTGAATAAAGTCCCCGTTATTGTGTTAAATGGAACAGGTTATCATGACGACAGAAACGACTGGCATCTTACATCAAACAGCTAAACCAAATAAAGTACTGCTGTGAACCCTGTTAGGTGATATACTCATGTCAGACTGACCAGAGTACTGCTGTGAACCCTGTTAGGTGATATACTCATGTCAGACTGACCAGAGTACTGCTGTGAACCCT
>NW_013669482.1:90102-101820 GCF_000517525.1 Limulus polyphemus | reverse complement strand
TTTCTTTTTACTCTAACAACTGCTGTAATCTCTCTTCTTATTTCTTTTCTTTTTCCTCCAACAACTGCTGTAATCTCTCTTCTTGTTCATTTTGCTGTTCGAGCTGCCACTGTTGCAGTTTTCTTGCAACTGTTGTTGTCTCTCTTCTTGTTTCTTTTCTTTTTCCTCCAACAACTGCTGTAATCTTTCTTGTTTATTTTGTTGTTTCAGCTGCCACTGTTGCATGTTTTCTTGCAACTGCTGTTGTCTCTCTTCTTGTTTCTTTTCTTGTTCTTTTTGTTTCTTTGCTTGTTTATTTTCTCATTCTTCTTGTTTCTTTTCTCGTTCTCCTTGTTTCTTTTCTTGTTTCTTTTCTCGTTCTTCTTGTTTCTTTTTTTGTTTATTTTCTCATTCTTCTTGTTTCTTTTCTCGTTCTTCTTGTTTCTTTTCTCGTTCTTCTTGTTTCTTTTCTCATTCTTCTTGTTTCTTTTGCTGTTCTTGTATTGCTGCCATCAAATCTGCTAAGCTGTAGTTTGATTTGCCGCCTCTCGTTTCCATTTTTTTATCCCACTCTCTGACACCAATTTGTTACGTCTCCGTTCGTTCGTTAATTTCCCGTAAATTCGTTCCGACTAAACTTTAGCGACACAAGTCCTTTCTTAAATAAAACTGGTTTATTCTTCCCGAATACAACTTTACGATACACTTAATTTCAACAGTCGCTCTATAACAAACGCTATAACTCACGTCTCACGTGGCCAACAATATTCTCCACATACATTCAATGACTCATTACCTCCCCTTCGCTTCGTGGCCGGTCTTATATATACAAGACTACACTATATCTAGAAGGATCACGAGATTTAAGGAAAAGACGTGAATGTTCGAGAATTACGTGGCGTGATACTAGTCACGTGACCTCGATGTCGTAACACTATCAAATTTCTCTATCCTCTGCAAGTCTAATACTGACCTGGAATTATTGATCAAAGAAACCCTCCACATCAAACAGCACTCCCCAACACTGAACAACATGCAGTCTTCATTTAAATTACACATATTTTAATATGTTCGTATTACTGATTTTACCTTTTTCTTTTTCGTTGTGTTTTCTTGCTGTAGTTTCTCCCCATGATTACTGTTTAGTGTTTTATTTGTTTAATTATCGTTATATTTAGATTTATGTGAGTTTAAGGAAAAGCTTGATAAGCATATGAATTATAAGATTTAAAAAAAAAATAGTTTAGAGAACGAAACAGCCGAAATGGATTAATAGGTCCAATGTTGTCCCAAAACATTATATTGTGTTAAGACACATTCAGGACTTTTGTATTATTATTAGCATGCGTGATATTCTTGTTTTTGGCCATTAAATATTGTCTTAGAAGCTAGAGGACGCTTCTACGTTTTTTTTTATGCGTAATTATTGTTCTGAAAATGGCAGCAACAAGACGTTTACAAAAGGTAGATATGCGGTATTTGGTCTAGCTGATTTTTTGTTTGTTTCACGTGACCAATAAATATTTTGTATTTCAGAATTATCCTGACTAAACATGATATATAAACATTTAGAAAAATTCAATAATATGCTGTGAACTAGTGATAGTCATACTAATACAATGTCGTATATCTACGTATAACTATAAATTAGTAAAAATTAATTTTTAATTTACATTAATATTAATAATAAGATATTTCTAACCTAGTAGTAAACAGCTCATCCAAATAATAATAGTACTAGTAGTAATGTAGTATAATATTAATAATTAATATCGTTCATGATGCATACTGCATAGCCCCAACCTTACTTAGAAGTTAGACTCGGTTAGATAGATGTAAAGATACGCTACGAATAGACGTTATGCATTTGTACTTATTTCAGTTCTACTACCGTCACAGCAGATGGTAATTTGAACTACTATTATTAACGTACCTTACTTCAATACTTGGACGCAAAATTTCGGTTAAACCATGTACATTTGTACTTAAGGACATTACCAGTTCTAGAGAGTACTTTAGCTTAAACTTGTAGTAGTAGTAGTAGTACACTCAGGGATACAGGGAAAAATACCCTGTGCCTGGAAGAGATTGGAGATAAAAAAAATAATAATAAAGTAATTGACTAAATATCAGAGAGACAATATAAGTAATAAATATAAAGATTATCATACATTGCAAACAGTTAAAATATGCACTGCCACAACTGACATAGTCAGAAGACAAAAAGTGGAGTGTATGAGAAAATACTGTTGCGTCAGCGAGGTTACGTGACTAGTATCACGCCACCTCTTTCTAGAAATATCCTGTTATTTCAAGAATGCCCTAGCATTTATTAGATATGAGTTAGTCTTGTATATATAGGACGTTCACAACGTGACGGGACAACAAGGTAATGAGTAATTGAGCTGCAGTCAGAGAGTGTGTAATTGAACGGAGTATTGTTGAAGTTGGGCACGTGAGACGTTCGTTGTTATAGCGTGACTGTTGAAATTAAGTGTATCGTAAAGTTATATTCAGAAAGAATAAACCAGTTTTATTTAAGAAAGGACTTGTGTCGCTAAAGTTTCGTCGGAACGAAGTTACGGAAAATTAACTGACGAACGGAGACGTAACGATACTATGACTTCTACACTATGTACTACAATGTTATGTCATTTAATTCACCCCATATAATACCTCCCCCCAAGCTCGTAGAAACACTTGTCAGTTACATGTGTAATTATCAAAAGTTGATCATGAGGCATTTTGATGATGTATCCCCTAATTGAGATTTTTATACACATTTTTGATAATTTATTATGTGTAGCCAAATGAAGGGTTAGCTGAGTTTTCAATTTGAATAACCCTCTAATGTGGTGGTTGCAATACTGTTGTCCATTCCAGCTTCAAGTAAAGTAGTTCAACTTACATCATCGTACTTTCTTCTTTATACAAATTTGCTTTTGATCGATATTAACATAAAATAGTAGGGTAAATCATTATATTATAAGCTAAATTTGATAGTTGTTCAGTCTAAAGGACAGGATTGTGTTTCCCCAAGTAGTTTCACGTGACTTGACTTTCTCATAAAATGTACTGTTTAGGATTTGACTGACCCTGTAACCATCATAAAAAAATAACTCTAAATTACCCTTTTCTTTTTCTAGAATGGCTGCAGATTGTAACTAAAAACTAAATTATGGTGTGTAATGTTTTATTTAACCTTTTTACTTAATTTTATTGTTTTCTTGCCTTTTTGAACCATATATAACTGAAACACTTGGTGAGTGCTCAGCCAAATCTACCATATTTAATTATGTAATTCTAAATGGTATACTAGATATTTATTTCTTTATTTAAAAATGCACCTAAGAACACAGATAATAACAAGCAACAAGCCAACAATATCCCATAAGTATTATACTTTAACTGGCTTTCTAACTATTGCATAAGCACCTTACAAAATCCATTAGATACTCTATCTGAACAGTACCACAGAAATTTTCAAACTTGGTGAGCTATGTCTTTTACACTACAGCAAAAAAACAACATGAATTTATACACCACTTATAGATTAAAACTTTGTCTTTCTATTGACTGATTTTAAAATAAAGCATGTTTGAGGTGGGCGTGAGAAATGCATCTCACTTTTTAATTGATAGCTACATAGACAAGGAAATTCAAGCCTGGGAAAATTACACTTCTTGTTGGAATATCCATAGTATAGTATTATCAATTTACATTAGACTTTGTACTTCAAAAAGGGTAGTAGGTAAATTATCAAAGACAGAAGATTTAGAGAACTTGCATCATGCTTGTCATATATGGTGAGTTTAAGAATTTATCTAAATATTTTCTTAGCAAATTAAGACATATGAAATTATATAAAAATTTGATTTATTATCTCTGTCTTGATACCAAGTTTGTTCATACAAGTCAGTAATAATGAGGTTCATTTTAATTGAATGTGAATCTCCAAAAGGTGATGATGTGCTATGCACTCTACCTGAAGTGAGAGGGTTAAGCATATTCCTAAACATCATGTTGCCAATAGCAGGCTGACTGTCACTTGGACAGTAGAAACTGGTTGAGTTGCATGCAAAATGGACTTCCTCTTTGTTGGTAGGTTTCCAATATTTTTGTTAAAATAGCCGGGATAGTATGGTTTATTATATATGAAAAAATATGTATAGTAAGAAATATATATATAGATATACATATGTTCATACCTCTACAGTATGATTTTTCATTAAGCAATTTCATTATTTTTTTCTTTTTTGTCAGAAGAAGAGTGAAAAACCTTGAATCTTAGTTATTTTTATTACTAACCTTCACTTGCAAAATTGTTATGAATAATATTTCTAGATATATAAACCTAGAATTCAGTTTGCTGTATGAATATATATATATATAACTATATATTTATTTATTGACTTACAGATATCAAAATTTTTTTTTTTTTCCAGCTTAAAATCCCTTTCCTATTGAGGAATATCTCAACAATATAAGCATATATATGGTATACAAAAAGAGGAAATTAAAACAGTAGAAATAATATGCTGAAAGTAGAGGAAATAAAGTCTTTTTGTTGTTGGTTTTGAAAAGAAAAGTGAAGATCAGCCCAAAGCTTTCCATTCAGGGTCTGATGTCAGTAATTACCAAGAAGCAAGTACTGTTTCTTCAAATAAATCAACTGAGCATGATGAAATGTCAAATGATAATGAAAATCTCACAGCATGACCTGTTACAGAAAAGCAAAATGACTATCTACAGCCCAACGTAATGATTACTGGAGGAACACTTTCAAAAAATATTCCTGAAAAGCCACAACAGCTCAGTGGCTTTGATGTTGTTACTTTAACTGAGAGTGTATCAGCTAAAAACCTTGAGCTAGTTGTTAGAGCTGGACCTGTACAGTACCCTAAAGATTTTCATTTTCCAAATTCTCTTTACAATTCTTTGCTGGTGAATACAGTAAACATGACTGGCTAGTTTGGAGTAATATTGACTTCTTACCAAGACTCCAGTTACATCATGCTCTACAATTACAACTGTAAAAGGCTGGCTGCTAACAGTAGGCTTGAAGAAGCTTTATGATAGGCTTCCAGAGCATGGGAGAAGTGTTCATCATAGGAAATGCTATACTGAGTGGCATGAGCTTGAGAGACATTTTGGAGCAAACTTCTATGTGGATTTGCAGTTTCAGAAGAATATTCTTTCAAGAGCAGCCAAATGGAAGGATATCCTAAAGAAGATTATAGATACTGTCCTTTTCTTGGGAGAGAGAAGTTTAGCCTTTTGTGAATCATCACTAAGGATTTGTGCACCTGATAATGGTTTATTTTTTAGGAATAAAAGAGCTGCTCAGTCATTACAATCTAGTTCTAAGGGAGCATATAGAGAGAGAATTATAGAATTTCAACAAACAGGTTACTGACTTCAAGTCCACTAATTGTCAGGTGAGTCCCAGAATGAATTCATAGCAACTTGTGCTCAGCATGTATGTCACATTATTTTAGAGGAAAGACTTGCAGCAAAATACTTTGCTATCATAGCAGATGCAACACCTAAATCATTTCATCAAGAACAGATGACTTTTATCTTGAGGTATGTATCCATGCTGTCAGAATGTTCTACCTTTGTCATTTAGGAAAGCTTTCTAAGATTTATTGATTGCAATAAGAAGACCAGGGCTGATATTTATGAACTAATATTTGATTGCTCAGCCTACCATGAAATATCAATAATGGATTGCAGAGCCCAAGGATATGACAATGGGTCCAACATAGCTGGTGAGTATAATGGTGCTCAAGCTTTATGACTAAAAGTTAATCTTCTGGCTAAATTCTCACCATGTGCTTGTCATAGTCTCAATCTTTGTGGAGCACAAGCAGCAGAAAGTTGCACAGAGGCTCAGACATTCTTTGGAATGGTTCAAAAGCTTTACAACCTATTTATTTGTAGCTCACAGCGATAGAGCATTCTTCTCAAGAATATAGCCTGTTCTCTTCATGGATTTTCGGGAACACAATTGACAGTTATGTCTTTAGCAGCTCATCTTCCTGGGATTTTGGATGCACTATCAGAAATTCTTTACCTCAATCCTACATTTCAAACAAGAACTGAAATGAAATGTATAACTGACTACGTGTAGTCATTTTTTTTTTATCTTGATTGCTGGAATCTGGTTAAAGATACTTGTGATCATCAATCAGGTATTGCAGGCCCTCAACGCTACCATCGATATTGAAGTGAGCGACATTAAAACTTTGTTGACTGATTTAAAAATACTGTGTGAATATTGGAGCTCAATTCTTAATGAACCTATATTGGTTGCAGATAATATGAATTTTCAGCTACAACTGCCTGCAAAATGGAAAGCAGTTCCCAAGTACTTTCATAATGAAAATGAAGGTGACCTCTTACCTAAATCAGAAAAAGCACATTTTATAACATCATAAATTCTGTTATTGCTGGGCTCACTATAAGACATAGAGCAGTCATGAATATTAATAAGATTTTTTCTTTTTTGTGGTATTATCCCAGATATATCAGAGAAAACTAGGGAGTTTATTGCCAAGTATAGATCTGATGTGTCAGAAGACTTAGTGGAAAAAATAAAAAATCTAAAAACCATCCACAAAAAGCTAACTTTTGTGATACTGCATTAAATCCTTTAGATCTTCAAACAAACTGCACAAATTCAAGCTACATACACTTTTCCCAAATGTTTCTATAGCCCTTTGCATTTTCTTCTCAATTCCAGTCATGGTTGCAGAAGAGGTGAGATCTTTTAGCTAGCTGAAACTGATAAAAACATTATATACACTCAACCATTGCCAAACTCTGACTGACAAATCTGCAAGCCCTTGCAATTGAAAACCAATTAGCATGTACTTTGGATTTCAGCAGAATCATTGATCACTTTGCCAGACAGAAGACAAGGAAAGTACACATCTAACAATGAAAATCATATGATACACAATTGTGTGGTTTAATGATGATAAGCCCACTTTATAAAAACAGAAGAAAACTATAAAACCTAATTTGTAATAAACCAGTTCTATCTTATTTTACTATTGAATAAATGTAATGTTTAAGTGCATGTAAGTATTACTTTCTTATATTCACCATATTAAACAAACATAAAACTCAGGGTATGAGCATTTTTTACACTTTATTAATTTTATTCACTTATTTAATAAAATTCTTTAATCAGTGACTTTGTGATTTCTTTTTAGGCAAAATTGTGTTAGTGCAGTTGTCAGTTGTACAATGATAGAATTAGTCATTGATTCCTTAAAAAAATTTAGCTCATTTTCATCTGAGTAGTTTGTTGAAATGTTATTAATAGTGACTTTGGCATATATTCAATTTGCTTGTCATGTATATAATGAATAAAAAAACATACATAATAAAATACTGATTGAACATACCTTGTGTTATAAAATTATTACTCTTAAATTGCTGTATTGAATTAAAGCAAACTACCAACTAACAAATCCATAATAATAATAATACTGGTCTTTCAAATCCTCAAAATATGATATCCATCTGTTAAATGTGTAACAAAAACACAATAGGTGATTAGGATGCATATGCCATGGCAAGTCTGTCAAGATAGTATGTAATAGTGCATGCTTTTAATTCAAGATTGGAGAAATTATTATATTAAGTAATCACAAATTTCAACTTGTTGACAGTCAGTTTGTACATTCTTATCTGGGTCCAGGGAGGAAGGGGTGTGCATATAAGAATCCTTCCCTGTGGAAGTTCTTTGTGGCCCTGAGTATTATTACTAACATTAGGGGTAAAGGGATGGGTACAATGTGATACGGTTACAAACCAGCTGTGTTCTAAGCTGTTGAATTTAAACTAAACTGTTTCAGGATATTAATGAATAGGCCTATATTTTTCATTTATGTAAAGAACAGAAGAACTGGGTAGTTTTATATGTATAGCAGAAATATTATTTACCATAAACAAGTTAATATTACTTATTATTTAACCAAATAGATTCTGAGAGTCATTACTTTTACGTTCATATTATAAAAAAAAAAAGACAAAAAATGATTTGCTATTTTCAAAATAAAGATGTGATAAAAATGAACCAAAAACTTCTCAAAATGTTTGTAGAATGGGACTTTTCATCAACACCCTAAGAACAGCTTTTTATCACTATAAACACTAAAAGGATAGATTTTCTTACTTGTAAAGATCTAAAGACCAATTTTTTTTATTAAACTTACTGTGAGATATTGCAACAAGCTTTCTGGTAAAAATCTTCATTGCTTTTTTTTATATAATCAAGGTTTGAACTAAATTATGAGAAACAAGATTTTTCTCTCTTTTGGAAATCTTTATACAGAAAAAAATTGTTTATACATATTCCTAAAAGCAAGCTTTCTTTTTTCACACACACACACACACACACACAGACAAAGGAGATGCTTTTGTTGTAAAGATCCTTAGCACTTTTTTTAATATTAACACAACGGGTTTATTTCTATGACAAAGGACTTTTGTTTTTCTGTATAAACCCCAAAGTAATAGGATTTTTTGGTTAGAAACAACTGAAAAGTAATTGTTTTTTGTTTCATTTATAATTCTTTTTATAAGCATCTTGTATTTGAGGAAAATTGTCTCACTGAAAAAATTATTACTGATCTTATTTACTTGTACAATAAGCAAATATAGAACAGGCTTTTTTTCGCTAGAGACATGAAAAAAATACTTCTTGTTGTGAATATTTGAGCAACACCTGTTTTTGTTCTTCAATTGCTCAAAAGCTAGGAAATATGTTTACAGTCTAAACATTTAAAGGAGAAGTTCTTGGTTTTAACATTCCAAAACAACTTTGTCACAATGTAAACACCTGATGAATAGGCATTTGTTGTCTAAATCTCTAAGACATTTTAATCAGTATAAATAGTCAAATAGCAACTGAGTTTACACAGATGATGGAAATTCTTTGAACAGTCTGTTCAAGTAACGAGATTAGTTATTCACAGAGGAATAGAAAGATATTTTACTTCTGTATTAATATTACAACTTTATTGCAATAACTTGCTCCAATTAATAACATTGGCTTTCATTAGTGTTACTGAACCATGATTAAATGAAGATGTTATTTTAGTAGGATTTAAGGCTGATGAAAGAGAGGTGAGAAATTATTTTGTTTAAGAAAAGAAATATTGCTGAGGTCAGTAAAAATTTGTAGAGCATTTGGGTTGAGGTTCCTGAAAGAAAAGCAAAAAAAAAAAGAAATATGATGACTTTATTTAAAAAAAAAGGTGGAAGGTACATAAGATGACAGAGAATCATTCCAAGTGCTTTATAAGTTGTTTATGATAGAAAATTTTTGCTAATAACAGAAATCAAACTAACATGGCCACAGTTTCTTTATCTAAAAGTTAACCTAAAACCATAGCAGGGCTGGAAGTTTTACTCTTTAGAAGTGTTTGTAGCTTTTCTGAAACATACTGTTCGTCACCATAAGTGAAATAAATATTTTGTTCTGGACTAGCTTTTCACAACAGCCGTGCTTCCTTTTAAATCAAACTTGATGTATTGAGCCAAGAGACTTTCATAAATCCCTCTTAGCATTGTAATTTTCTTGATTTAATTGACCACTCTACTGCTTAAATTCATGTTCTGGTAATTCTTTTTTTTTCTCTTTACTTAATAATAACAATTTAATGGAGCACAAATACACATCCTTTCATGTGATTAAACAAACCAAATCATTTCAAACTTTTTCATTTGAATTAGCCACCCAATCCTCCTCTCTCAAACATCTTGTAAGTAACATATTACATAAACATGAATTTCCTACCTTAAAAACTGTGTTAGTCTTCAGTGTTAAACAAAGCTATTTGTCACTGTTTGATATTGTACAGTTGTATTAATAATGTTAAGGTACATGTATTGGGTTTAAAATAGGATATATTTCTTAAACATATTCATCTTCCATATTTATGGATTAGACAAATAGTCAGGGAGAGTTATGCAGTCTTTTTCTCTCTCTATTCTACCTGCGTAAATACTTTTTTTAGAATTCCAGTAAAAATATTTGTGATGAATGCTTTTTTTCTTGTAAAACAAAATATTTTGTTAATTATTAAAATGCCAAACACAGGATTGTTTGCTTATTACATATATTTTAAGTTTTCACATTAAATGTATATGTATATTTTTAAGCTACCGTGTAATTTCATATAAGTCATCAGTGTAACTTTGGTAGATTGAAAGAAAGTGATGCTATATTTAAATACAAGAAAGTGTAAAGCAATGTATATGTATTAATGCTTAATACTTCAAAACAGCATTGATCCAACTTAAAACTACAATAACTTTACCCAAGTCACTTACAACTTACAAATTCCCTTTTAAAATTTATTCAAATAAATAAGCTTAGCTTTCAGTGCTATTATTTGTTCTTTTTGTTGAAAAATGTTTCCTTTTTTTTAACGTACATGCAGGAACTACAGGATTTAAGGAAATCAGCAATGAAGTCATTCAGAAATATACATGTAGAAGAAACCAATATCTTAATATGGCAAGGTCTAATTTTGCCTGTAAGTTATTCTTTTTAATGATTAATGTATTTGTAATATATCCTGATTTAAGTAATATCTTATATCTGCCAAAAACATGTGAATTATGGATGGATTTGTTTTTTTTTCCTGAGTAAGAAAGCATACAATTTGAAAAGATAGTATACATAGATATATTTTACTTTATGTAAGTAATCATCCATATCAGAGATTGTTTGAGAAATAGAAATACTAACTGAAGTAGTACATACTTTATGCTAAAAATATTTGACTTGTAATAAGCTGTAGGCTTTTAAAAAGTATTTGAGCAACAGTGCAGGTTTATCCTTGTATGTTATATGTCTTTGTCAATAAAATGCAGGAACTTGCATTTTAAAGTAATTCATCCACTTCTAAAATTTAATCAACTGAAGTATATGTAGTATATTTATGGTACATAAAATATGATCTCTTGAATTCATTCAGAAGGAAAAATGTTAATTTCATACCATTACATAGGGTATGAAACAGAAATTTATCCTTTAAAAATTATATATATATATTTATATAAATATTCAACAAGTAACAGATCATTTTTTTTTTATTCGTACTATTTCTTCTTTTGTACCTAATAATAAAATACAATGTGATGAAAATATAAAACTTCTGTAATCCTTGAAGACTGACAACATTAAGAAAACTGTTATTCCAAATAAATGTACTAATTGGATTAGTCAGTTTTTATATGTTTATTTTAAAATAGTGTTAATTGTGCATGTGTTTTAATTTATTATTATAATTGAAAATTTTTGTGAAGGAACTAGAGAAATTTGTTAAATGATGATTTAAGGAAATTAGACCTTTCTAAATAAGAAAATACCAATACTAGCTTGTTTGAATGTGGCTCGAATATTTTACAAATCCTACAGGAGAATCCACCATATAACAAGGGAGCTTTCCGCATTGAAATTATATTTCCTGCAGAATACCCATTTAAACCCCCAAAAATCATATTTCGTACAAAGATTTATCATCCAAACATTGATGAAAAGGGCCAAGTATGCCTACCCATCATAAGTGCTGAAAATTGGAAACCAGCCACAAAAACAGATCAAGGTAATGGTCAAAGTTGATGATGGATTATTATTCTAGTTTATATTTTTATGTGGATCTGTTCTGATAATAATGAAATATAAAGTTTACATGGTTATATGTGTGAAAACAT
>NW_013669482.1:45655-89475 GCF_000517525.1 Limulus polyphemus | reverse complement strand
ATCTAAAGCAGTGCTTCTCAACTGGGTTAATAAGATAAGAATCAGGGTGAATGAGTATTATTGTTTATTTTATGTTGTATTCATTCTAGTTGTAGTTTGATGTATATTTAAGTCATAATAAAGAATTTTGCATTTTAATTTAGTACTTTTTTCAAACTGGGATGAGTGAGCTGTTGTGAAAAACTTATAGGGGTGATTGATATTGAAAAAGTTGAGAAGCACTGCTTTAGATGACAAAACAAACTCGGGGTGTTAAAAGGTCTGGAGGCTAAGGACAACTCTAGCACTATCCTTTTTCTCGTGATATATAACTGCGGTATATGCATGTTTTGTGTGTCTGGTTTAATTTTTTAGTTCAACTATAGTTTATGTTGTTGCCATGAAAACCACACACTATAAAAACTACATGCAGTTAATGTTCACGGGAATTTATTTCTAAATAATGTCACTAATCAGTAATGTGTCCAAGGTTCTGTTTCTAACAATTACAAGAGAATTGGTAGTTGTTTTGATTATATATTGTTACTGTCATGATATTCAAAAGCATACAGAATAAAAGTTAGCATCAGGAAAGAAACCCAATTTGAGTGGTTTCAAAAGTGGACTTTTTGAAAATGATAGGGTTTTTACTGTAACGTTCATCATAAGTAAACATGTATTATTTTACTTTGTGATTAATAAATTTCTTGTTACTCCTTTCTATCCTTCTACAAAAAGTAAAATATAGAAATTAAGGAGCCAATGAGCTTTGATGGTTGAGGCAGGGTGTATGTAGTCAGGGAAGTTTTTTTTTTGACCAGTAATCACTAACAGAAATGTATTGACTAATTACTACATCTAGTATACAAGCTCAATAATTCATTTAAAGTAGTTAATGTGGTGATTTATGAGCATAATTTCCTTTATATAATATATATATGTTTATATTAAGTGAATGGTCAGGGAAAACTTAAAAAAAGTCGGGGAATTTATTTTTTTAAAGTTCTGTATACACGCAGTGAGGGTTTGCTATAGTCTCATTCTAGTGTACATAATGTCTTAAAATGTTGAAATTCATTTTAACTTTAATACCTTAATAGTACTTGCAGAAAACAGATACGGTGAAGGTTTTAAAGCCCCTGCAAGTCATTATGAATGATGCAAAACTTTTTTTATTCATTTGGAATTTTTATTATTATTTCTTTATTACTGCTTTAAGTGTATTTCTATTTTAACCCCTTGAGCTCCATACACAGTTTTGCACTCTGTTGCATAATATGGATTTTTACTTTGATTATTTTTGCATAAAACTGTAATATATTTGTGTTTTATGTTATATATGAGCTATGTAGGATATATTTATACATGTATGTATAGAAATAGGCCAAAGAAAGTACGTATATATGTGAAACTCAATATAACTGATAATTATTATATATTACACTTAACCTTAACATTATATGTATGTGTGTGTGTGTGTGTGTGTGTATGTATGTATATGTGTATATATCTCTGCAGCTTGCTCTAGTAGAGTACTTATGGATGACAGCAAGGCTGCTATGCTTATTATTTTTTGGAATGGCAGACGTTGAAGTGTTCAGTGGAACATAGGCCTGGCTTTTCTGGGCATTCAGGACAGTAGGTCCTTATTACTTTCCTTTCTGTGCATATTAGGCAGTTCTTTTGAGGTCTTTTTACTTTTACAGAAGGTGGAATAGACACCAGAGCATGGACTGATTCCTCTAATTTGCTTCATTCCTCTTTTGTTTTGCTGTGGGTACTGCATTCTCACTTTTTCAAAGCCACCATTTGTGTGGACTGTCAACAGTGCTGAGATAACCAGAATACTTCAATTTTTGGTTTCCAGCATGCCTTTTACAGACAAGAAAGTCATTCAGTGTTATCTGAGAAACTAGATGTAGGCCTAGCTTTTTGAACCATGCCAGGGAGTTTAAACATGTTTAAATATGTTTTATTCTTTTCAACTAATGAGGCCTCATACTTTGTTGTAATTACCAGAACATCCTTTTTGTAAACCCATTGCACAATTAGAACATTATCATGCCTTGCACTTGTGAATTTGGGTAGACTTTTTTTCGGCCTCTGTTTGGCCTTATTGTCTCTGTCATGCACATCTTTTTCAAATCTAAATACTCGGCTAACCTCTAATTGGAATACCAGTTGTCAACAATTATGTGTTGTTCTTGGTCTAGTACACTTTATGCAAGATACACTACAATTCTCCTGAAACTGAAAGGTTTTGGGGCATAGCAAATGGCAACCGGTATGTATCCTTTCCATAATATATACTGAAATTCCAAGTACATCCACTCAAATCATTTCCTGAGGAACACATGATGAAACGTTTTAACCCAAAATGTGAGATCTCGGTTTTATATATTGCCGGAAAGCTAACCTACCCTTCCAAAGTACCAAAGCTTCGTCAGTGCAATGTTTTCCCCTGCATCGACTACATATTTACATTTTTCATGTTAGAGGTCAAAGAAAGATTCTAATCGAGTTTGAGCATTCCCTCTTTCAACATCTGCAACATTTGAGAAGCAGAAGAATTTAATGATAGCAAAGAATCTGACCTGATTCATAACATCACTGCAGTAAAAATAAATTCCCAGAAAAAGAGAAGAGCGCTACCAATACTGATGAAGTTGGTTGAACGTACTGTTACGTATTAGAATTTCAAATGGTCTGAAACCGAGCTAAATGATACTTTAAATTTAGTTGTTAAATTGTGCTTTGGATTTAGCAGTTAAGTAAAAGCCAATATATAGTCAGTTTATGATATTTGCCAACAAGATTGATACACAGTTTTCTTTTTTAACACAAATACGTTTTAATATACACACAACAATGCAATTTACAATAACAGTTATTGTAGATAGTTATTAAAAACAATGATTTATAAATAAAAGTTTCACAAACTTACAAGCAATATAGTCTTTTTTCTAGTCTGGATCTTATTTGATATCTTACCGAGGGTTCACAATGAGCGAGTTAATTACGAGTTGATGTAAGTACGATTCGCTTAACGGGAAGCTAGCTAGCTTTGTTATTATTCACCAGCCACACACTGGTTACAGGTTGAGTTTCTTTACCGCTGAAGTTATATATTATCTTTGTAAAGGTACAAATGTCCGATAAGAATCCATTGAAGTTAAATGATTTGTAATGCTCGAACTTTGTAAAGGTTCCTGGTCAAATATCTGTAGTTTTTCGATTGATAAGCATTATAACAACCACAGTTATAGTTACAGAAGTTTATAGCAAACTAAAATAGTCTTTTTTTGTGGGGGATGTCATGTTGTTATATTTATAGGCATGTGGAGGTTTTCTAAAAAATTCACATCACATAACAATACCAATTTAAACGTTTACATATGTACATATATTGTTGATTCTTACTTACGAGAATCTTCTACAACTTTGGAGAATAGGCAGGAGTTTCGCAATACATATTTAACAGTATAAGCTATACATTTTTCTAAATATAAACTTAATGTAAACAAACGCTGATATTAAAATCAATATGTAATAACAAATTCGTTACAGTACATAATCCAATGTATAAAAATAGTAGTAACATCATGCCACTAGATTCCATAAATTTTGTTATTGCAATCAGGATTCATATCGAAATGTTCTTTAACATGATCATTTATATATCCACACAAATAATGCATAAATTCTTCACTGAGAAAGAGTTTGAAATAACTACTATATTTCTCACTGGCCATATTTATATTGGGGTTTATTCCTTCGTATGTCTGGTTCAATGGAGCATTGTCTTCAGGCCTAGCATAAGTAAACGTATCGGAAATTAGTTTCCACCCAGTCAGTGTTTCCCTTGCAACTGGCACTGATTCTTCCAAATCACAAGAACTAGTCATAAATCCCATTCACTGTCACTATGAGCTGGGAAATAGTCAACATCACTACAAGAAGGAATGTTTGCAGCCATGTTTTTTACTAATGAAACAGTCACACTTCAAAGGCAAACAAAAACTGACTCCTGGGGGTGAATGACTCACACATTATTTCCCAAGTGCACCTGTATCAACCAATCATAACTGAGAGGAAGAGCTAATTTACTGATGATGTCATGACTTTTGTCAGAGGTAGCTAACTAATACGGCAAAATGTTAGAAAAAGAAAGCAAAATTATACAGTGTTTCCGCTTCTAACTATAAATGTTGAAGTTATAGTACATAAGCAGGTATGTAGCTATACAATGGATCTCTCTTCTCGTACATATGCAAGTATGTACATGTCTTCAAGGGGTTAATTTTTTCATTCAGATGTACTTACATATTATGGTTATCATTCCTGGTTGAAAGCAAAACACTCAAGTAATTTTACATTTGGCATTCTGGTCATCATGGTGATTTTTCTCTTATTGGTTACACAAGTTGTCCCAATTTGTACCAATACAACTCATGCAAAAAAACCTGAGAACTAAAAGCATTTTTGATAATATATCCCACTAAAAATTATATGCAAGATTAACATGAACCATTTGTTAGATGGTCAGATTAACTGTAACTAAAATAATACTTATAATAACGTTTAGCTATTGTAGTAATATCCTGTACTATCACACACTATCAGTCTTGATTACAGTGTAAAGACTACCTTCAATTTTGGAATGTTATTGGGTATGCAGATTAAGGGTTGGTGTCTTACAATGTATTAAAGAATGTAATCCTGCTAAAATCACTACTAAATTACTAAGTTAATGTATAAAATACTTAATAAAAACTGTCTACAATTATTGCATATGATGTTTTTATCAATTTTTACTGTAGTCTCAAAATATCTTAGTAAGCAGTTGTTTACATATATATGTTGTTTTAAACATACCCATTAGTATAAGTAGTATTTATTTTCAGTGGTTCAAGCACTAGTAGCTTTAGTCAATGATCCAGAACCTGAACACCCGCTAAGAGCAGACTTAGCTGAAGAGTTTACCAAGGACAAGAAAAAGTTTTTCAAGAGTGCTGAGGAATTTACAAAGAAGTTTTCAGAGAAACGGCCAGCAGAGTAACTATAATTTTATCTTTATTTTTTATTATTATTATTAAGTATTACACACCAGAATAACACTAAAAACAAAGAATGGTAGCATGTATAGTGTGCTAAGTAATGTATACAAAAATTAACATCAACTCACCAGCACCAAAAGTAAAATATATTAAAGATGTAGCTGGTTAGTTTTTTGTTTAATGACTGAACTTATCCCAAGTGTTGGAACTTGGATAATAATGTATATTGAGCTTTTAAAGCCAAAGAAAGTTCCTCTTATATATTTTTGTCACAAGTGCTTTTCGTTATTTTAGCTATTTTATGTAGAATACATCAAGATTTATGTATTTGTGAAAAATAAGTTGATCATTAGCTAAGTGTGTGTGTGTTGTTAGTAAAACTAAAATCGTAACAGTGAAGAAATCATTTATACAGTTTAATCCACTGTAAACATTTTTTTAAATAAGTCTGGTGAAAAATATACATTTATTCCATTTTTTTTCTTTTAAAGTTATTAATAACAAATATGTGATATTACTTGTATCTGATCTCATTTTATCTCAATATCCTGGATAAGTTATAAGTTCAAGGTGTGTGTAGATTAAAGACATGTGGAAAAAATATTAGCCATACTTTAAAGTTTTATACTAATAACCTGCACAAATCAAATTTTGTAACAACCCTAAAAAAATGTCTGGAAACTGCAAAGTAAAAGCTTTAAGCAATCCTTATTACTCAAAATAATGACTTTTCAATGTAATTTAGTATTGTTCCAGTGTGTCCTAAATTATTTGAGTTTTTATAGTGTAAATAGAAACTAGTATAGTGCTCAAGAGTAGAAAATCCAATATAGGACATTATATGTTATTTATGCTTTTATTGTAACATATTCTCGCAAAAAGTACATTGTACAAGTATACTTAAATCAAATACCTTGGTTTACAGCAAAATAAAAACATGATTTAAACTGAAAAAATTTCATAACATTGTACATTCAAACTCCAAAAATAAGTATTCTTTCCTTTGAAAAAATAATTTTTCTTACTTGTATAAAAAGTACCTTACATTGATCTGTGACAACCATTATTCTGAACAAAAATGTTCGAGATCATGAAAGATGAATTGAAGTATCAAGATGGATTTGTAATTATTACTGTTGCATTATATCTCTTCATTTACTCTGAAGTCTGAAATATGTTTAAAATATTTAACAAGTCGGAGCTGTAAAGGCCACAAAGAAGAATGTAATATTAGTTTTTTATGTTTATATTGCAGATTAAAGCTAAATTGCCTTCACTTATTTTCTATGATTTTGTTATATAAATACATATTGGAATGGTCCATAAAATAACTAACTGTACCACAAGTATACATGTAAACAGTATCATCAATTGGAAAAAACTGTAAACGTTATCAGATGTTTACTTCATTTGATTTAATACTCTATCAAAAAAAAAAACAGTAAAAAAGTTAGTGCTTATGAAAATATTGACTAGGAATTATACTGCTTTATACCTTTACTCCATATTGTAATCATACACATACTTTCTGTTACGACCAGAGAAAACAACACAACAACTACAAACTTTGGTAAAGAAGTTTTCAATTCTAATTAATTATTTTATTGTAACATTAAGGTAGTGACATTTTAAAACTAAAAGTTTAAGGAATACTTACTTCAATTTGAGAAATAAGTTATATCATATAATTACTATGACTTATACTATTCGAATTTCCATCAATATGGCTAAGGTAATAAACACTAGATAAATTAATATTAGGTAAACACCATACACACGCTTCACTTTGAACTTTAACAATGGTAGAATGATGAAAGTAGACACAAGAGAAGTCGTAAGAGTTCCATAGAGTAATTCAACATGCCGAGTAAACTGCAACTACAAAAAAATTTTGCATTATCAAAATATTAAATCAGACAACATATTGAAACTATTTTTTTCTATGGATAAGCACTTTCATTACGGATTAGCAAGTAACTGAAAATGCCTAAAGAATTCTTATCATGTGGGTTGTGGATTTATCAGCTGAAGTAATACAATTTGAATTTTAATAATAAATAATTTTTAAATAATTCAAAAATGTTTTGAAATCTGTGGCATCGTGCTCATTGAATGTTCATGAGTTGTTACAATTTTACATTCATAGTTTATAGACTGGACGTTAAAAAAAAAGGTTCCATGCACAATCAAACTTTAGTTACAATTCTACATGTTTCAGCAGTATTTCATAGTACTAAAAACAAAGGGTAGCATGGTAAGTAATGGATACAAAAATTAACATCAACTCTCTTGCAAGTACAGCAGTTTAGAATCTCAGCATATGTAATTCTGCCACTATGTAATTTTCATAATAAAACAACTCAATTTGGGACCATAAAGGACTCAAGGAAAATAAATGATATATTACTCATATATTGTAGATCTGTGACACTAACCTTTAGGGGATGTACTTTTTTTGCCAGAGTTAATGTGTAAGGCAATCCAAATCCAAGAAGCAAATCTGTATGATGTTAAGGACTCTGTCTTTTTTTTTTTTTAAACTAAGCTATCTTTATTGTAAGTGTTCCAAAGTTAAAAACTGTAAAATCAATAGTGTTTCATTACTAGGATTATTTTAATAAACAGTGAGTTTGAAGCATCATTAAAATGATTTATTTTCCTTTCAGTTCACTTCACTTAAACCATCCTAAAAATTGACACACAGAAGCAATTGACAAAACAATGAAACTTTCTTGTGTGCCTCACTAACTGTTCAACTACAGCACTTATCTCTAAGTGGGTTAGTTACCTGACACGCTAATGCAGGTGAACATTCAAGTTGATTAGCCCAAATATGCAGTAATCATAATTAAACTGCCTTGTTAACCCTTTCCCTGCAATGAATGGGTTAATCAGGTATTTATTATTGTCTTAAGATATGAATGATACTATCTTCAGGTAAATAAACAATGCTACCACTAATCACAAAATGTTGTTTTTTTTTACTTGTGTAAATTGAATTTATTTTTCTTAACACACCTAAGTTGAAGACCAAGAAACTATGCAGTAAAAAAATTAGAGACTGAGAGTTCAAATGATAATTTTCAAAATATGTCTGTGGATTAAACTGATACTTGAAAAGCGATACCAGGTATTTTTTATTTTACTAAAAAGAAGGCAATTAAAATAAGTGACTGTTTTTACTAAAATATTAAAAACTATATGGTTATGATGCATTTATTGAAAAAAAAAACTAGTTTTCAAGTAGAAAATATTTCAGGCTGCTAAAAAAGTGGTGTTCAAGAACAATCACTTATTTTTTTTAGATCAAGCTAAACAATGGGCTATCTGCACTGAGCCACTAGGGGGACATGTTCTTAAAAACTTCTGAACTATACATAACAGTAAACAATGTACTACATCTATATGCATATATACACATGTAGAGAAAAAAATTTACTTTCATTTTTAAGTTGGGCAGCCTTACTGTTTATTGGTGTTTACAGCATGGTAGAAGATTGAAGCATTATTTTTAACATATACTTGCCCTTGATAATCCATTTCTTTATTGTTAACAAAAAACAGGATATGGCTTGAACGTATCTATAATTAAGAAAAGGAGCTTACCGATGTATCATACTTACCATAATGTTATCATCAACAACGTAATTTTGATGCTCAGCTGTTATTAAAGTTAGTCAGTCTGTCATTATGTCTGAAGATACTTGCTGTAAAGCAGCTGAAAGCTCATACAACAAAGCAAGTAAATGTGGAGTATAACCAATAAAAACAAGAACAATCTCTAAACAAGGACCCCTAGTGACAGTGCAAGAAATCCAAATAGGAGTAATTCAGAACCCAAACAGGCCCAACATTCTAAGTATAACTAAAATGATGTACAATATACTTCAGTTGATTTTTTTATCTTGAAATAATTTTTGTAAAATACAAATTAAAGAGGGTTACTGCGTAAATCAAGTAGAGTGTACTGATCTATCAACTGTACATTCTCACAGTTAAATGTTTTTGATCCAATTCCCAGTTAAGCTCTTAAATATTAGCTAGCTTGTGAGATTTAAGTTAAATTGAGAAAAAATTCAAAATGTAATACTTAAAGAAATAAAGTACAATATATATTTAAAACAAGAGGAATCATCAATAGCCACAGCTGTAATTAGATCTCAAATCAGTCAAGAGATGGAGCTATGAGCTAAAAGTTTGTACATGAAAGAAAAACTCGGCGCCATTCTATGAGCCGCTATGCTGTGGCTAAAAATTATTATAAGGAATGAATATGGTTATAAAATATAACAGTTTCAGTGAACCATAAAGAGTATATCATAGCTTATACAGTTACTCTTGTTAGAATTTATTGGTAATAGTCAGGAGCTTAATGACACACAACTGTTAGCCTATCAGTAAATCTTTAAATGGTTCAGAAATCATAATCATGTAGATGACAAAAATTTAACAATTGTAGAAAAGGTCCTCATACCATGTGCCTTTTGAAACAATGTGTAATTTTTCAGATATCCCCTCAGTTAATTTATGCATTTACATTCTATACAATTAATCTTAAGATATTTAGTCAGAACTTGTAAATGGAATACCCATAGACTAACTAAAAGTGCCTTAAGTTTATAGTGTTGACTCATCAGTGTTTGCACACAATCATTCCTAAGGACTTTCCTAGGCTTTAACTTTTGTTTGTCAAGGACTCTCAACAACATACATTCATGAAATGTCTGACAAAAAATTATCTTTCACCATTCACAGGATCCAAAATAATGCATTTTGGTGGTGTTTAAAGAACAACTGGAAGATAGTCCCTCTTAAAGCTGCACTTTACCTACAAACTCCATAGAACTTAAGTAATGTTAAATCTGTGTCCACATTCATCAAGAATGCTATGTTAATGCTGATATGGAAAAGTCCAAAACTTTAATATAGATAGAACTTCACCTATGCATCAGAATCTTATTTCTGAACAAAAAATAACAATTTTGTTTTAATATCATGGTGTGTCGGACTCTCTTATAAAAAAATAAATTTAGAGAAACCTTCTCTTTAAGAACAAAAATCTGCATCACTACCACAAGTCTCAAGAAACAATTTGACTTTACTGTTTACGTTGAAGCAATGTTTTGTTCAGTTCTTTCTCTGTTTCTTCAAAGCAACTCCTTTTGTTTTTCTTTGCCAATTCTCCTTAAAGAGTTTGACTCAGTTACAAAAACCAGATTTTTCTGCTTGGCTGTCTGTAGACTTATGTAACTGTTCTATATCCATGTTAATGTGTTTCCCTTTTTACTGTCCATCTCTTTTTCTTCTCTGCTGTCTTTGATCATGCAGGTAAGATTTATAATGGCTTTAAGCACTTGCAGCTGAGGCAAGTAGTCCCTTAGAGATAGAAACATTGATTACCTTTCCAACTGATTTTACATAGCCACAGATTAAAAGGTTAACAAGAAAACATCTACATTTGTATGAAAGCTCTCTGTACTAAAATCCCAGTATCAGCATTTTTTTTTGTCAACATAAAATTCGCAAGTCTGTCAACACAAGAAGCTGCATAATGAATCTCCACATTCATGCTCAGATGACTCTACTTAGGTCATCTGAAATAAAGCAGAACACTGACACACCTTTTTGGAAAGTTGTCAACATAGGCTCAAAATGAAGCTGTCTTGGAAGAGTGGGTTACTGACCACCTCTACAATGGTTTTGAAAGATTTGTACTGGTAGACTTGTTTTTTACTGCACTGACATAAAATGCTACATCATCCTAAACTGAGAATGCTCAATCATAAACAGTTATATTCTCAAACATCAATGGTTAACAAACTTCACAGGCATTTTTGATGAGTCTAAAGCAATTTTGCAGTAGTCTTTCCTCCTGGCTGAAGAACCTTTAAATAAGTTATACAAATGAAATATTTCAGCCAGTAGTAACAGATCCTGCGTTAAAACAATATGAAGCTTATATGGTCTAATGTTTATGAGGGATGTGTCCTAGTCATTTGCCAAAGTTTTTCCCATAATGTCAAAGACATTCGAATTTATATTGGGACTGTCCGTACTGATTTGAACTGTATCTCTGATGTTAAAATATCTCAAACATATTTTCAGTAAATGTTTGAGCTAAGTACTCTGCTGTAACATGGCCTGGATAGACATTTTAATAGCAATACACAACTACTGATAAAACTTCAGGCATTCAACAAATTAATCAATAAACTGTATAAGTAGTATGGTATCCCAATAAATTAGTTCCACAACATTTTCAAAGATCGAATACAGTCTTAAATCATTATTTTTGACTCAGATTTGTAATGATTATTTTATAGCAGTTCAATTCACTCAACTCATAAATAGTGACAGGAAAAAATTATATAAAACTAAATGTAATTTAAACATAAAAAGGCCAAGTTTTAGACATATGCTCTTACCTGGAAATGCTGATACAAAATGGTGGGTGACAACACATCCATTAATCCATCATTGCAGGTGAATGTTCATTTGCTTCTGTTGATTATTTTTATTCAGTGTTTCATAAAACTATCCAACAAAATGTCCCTCCACAGACTGCAATAACAGCTTCTTCAAGTGTTCAGCCAAGCCCAATATACTGAGGTATACAGTCATTCTATCACCACACTCAATTTTTGCAGCTATTTTACTGTCTGGGAACATTTGAAATAATTTAATTATATCAGTGTTGGAATTATAAGAGTTTTGAGTAGCAACAGTACGAACAGTCCAAAACACTCCAGCCTGCAGTACTTCATATTTAAAAACAAACATATGTGTGACAGTGAGAGCCCAATGCTGGGATGACAAGCACTAGAACTTCTAGTTTTGTCCCACTACGAAAGAAACTCAACATGCAGTTTTTTATCAAAAGCCTTCAAATTTATACAATACTTTTTATATATAACCTTAGCACAATCCAACCCATTTTTGCACATATCATTTACTTTGTTAGATAAAACAATACACTTTATAACAACATACTTTGTGTTTTTTCTGACAATTTTTGAATTTATCTTGTTCTAACCATTTCCTATTGAATACACACTTCCCATGATGAAAGACTGGATAATACAGCATAAAATAGTATTGTCTGTTGTATGTTCATGTAATTACTTTGCAGGGTGTGGATGGATCTTCACAAAAGTTGGTATGGAGGTTCATTAAGTCCATGCAGGGGTACATACAAATTTTCAGTTTTGCATTTTGTGGTTTTTATGGGCGTTTTTTATCACTACATTGCCCCCTATGGATGGATCTTCACCAAATTTGGTATGAAGATACATACAAATTTTCAGTTTTGTGGTTATTACCACTACCTCACCTCCTGTGGATGGAGGTTCATTGGGTCCATGGGGAGATGCACACAAATGTTCAGTTTTGCATTTCGAGGTTTTTATGGGCATTTTCGTATTTTGTACCACTACTTTGCCCTCTGTTGATGAATCTTCACCAAACTGGGCCTGAAGGTTTTTTTGGCAGTTTTTTTGGGTGTTTTGCATTTTTTACAATTACATATAAGGGAAGCAACTTTTCATGTCCTAAGATAATAACTTTCATTAATCATGAATTTACATAACTCCCATCAAGAGAACAGGTACTCCAGCTAGTATAAACATACATTTATAACTATTTTCTGTTATTCACTGTTTTGCTTTACACTTGATGCTTGCTGTGTAATATATATAATTTCCCATCACCTTAATACTTGTATGGCTGGGAAAAATTACAAAAACAATTCCACTTCCGGAAAGCCACATGGGAACTGAACGGAATACTGTTCTGGTGAAGACAAAGACTATTAATGAAAGTAAACAACTTAGGGACTGACTGACCTTACAAAACTTCTGAATGGCTGAGATAAAACTAGAGGACTTGTTACATTGAAGTTTTGTAGAATAATTTGATTTAAGGATTTTTCAAGTGATTTTTATGAACTTTTCAAGCTCTGTGTTAATACTGCTCATACAACGTGAAAATGAACTTTTTGTGTGTGTGTGAAGTATGGATGTGTCCACTACAAAAGGAGTATTTCTAAAAAACTTTATACATACATAAAATTTTACTGAAAATATATGTTCATGTACTGAATATGAAAGCTATAAACCAATTTAGTTGTGAATCATAAAAAAAATTAATCTTAATTTTTAACACCCCATTAATAACAGTATGTCTGAATAACTAAACTTACTATCCCACAGTTTGCACCAAAATGTAAAAACTAGAAATACTTTTATAGACATCATACAAGATAAATCACATAAAAGCACTCAATGTAGTTCAGATCTGATATTATATGCTGTCTAATGATAGCTAGAAGTAAGGTCTATACAAAAATAAAAAGGATACTTAATAGTGGTCCTCCTACACAAGCAGAAAAACCCATCTGAGGGAAACCCATTCTGGCCACTGACATATTGGAAACAAGATCTGAAAAGAACCAAAGGTCATTCATAAAACTTATCAATACATAAAAACAGAATGTTTTATTTGTATTTTGAGTCAAAAAAAAAAAAGATTACAAACATTAACAGATTCAGTGTGGAACAGATATTTAACATGATTCATTTGCCAAACCTACTCAGGATATATTTACCTCCACAGAACAGGGCTGCATGAACTGTGGCGCATTTGTGCCAGGGCCATACTGACTATCCAGACCATCAGTTTCACTCTCTCTTTTTTTAATAAATCTTCACATTTTATCTGTTATTTTTTTCTATTCTTACTCAATACAGACTAGATCAATTTGACTGACCTTGTAACCACCATAAAAAAATACAAAATAAATCAAAATTACCCTTTTTTCTTTCTATAATTACTTCAAGTTGAAGCAGGAAACAACATTTAAAACTTCTTAACCTTATACAACTGTTTATAATTAAGTTTTATTGCCTTTTGGACCGTGATTTTTTAAATTCCTGCCATAAGAACTGTCAAAATATAGGATAACATGAAGCAAATGTTACACTAAGTTATATAAAACTTGTGAGCTATTAGTCAGGGCAAGTTCACCTCGTAGAAAATTTTTATCATCATTATATTTATTTATATTATATAATTTAACTTTATCTAGCCTAAAACTTTCTAAGTTTTACATTTTTAAGTTACTTTTATAATAATAAATAAAGAATAGATAAGAAAAGCAAGAAATATATCACTCACCTGTGTAGTGGCTTTTTTTGCTGTCAACTGTCCTATGTTAGCCCTACTACTTTACATCAATGCTACTAGTCCACAAAATAATTTTTTAAAGTAAATAATGCAGGGAATAATGCAGAATAATTTCACGTGAACAACTGAGAAACTGGTGTTTCTGTGAGAAATTTTCTGGTTCTCTAATCACGTGACTTGAGCAATTAGAAATTCAACTTTAGCTCCCATTATGTTCTTGTGGGAAAATTGTTTTTCTCCTCAGTTAAACTGTCAATTATCTGTAACATCACATGGTATAAAACATATGACAATCAATCAACTGAAATCTAAGCTATCTATTGGTTATAAATTTAATGAGAGTTGGCCTTAGTAAAATCTATTAACAAATTGTAATTTACAGCAAGGTAGAGGTAGGTGTGGAGAGTGGGTCAAAACTATATATTCATTTGACCTTATATTATTATTCATCCGTTATTAAAAGCGCTTTGTACATAAGAAAGCCTTAAATTACAGAAGTTTAGCAATTAGAGATTTTGCTTCCACCAAAGCATGATTTTAGGGTAATGTTTTGGCATGCTTCTGTAATGTTGTACAATAACCATATTGTTTTTTATGCACCTAATTCATTCTTACTTGCCATGTTGTACAAGTAAATAATTATAATCGTAATATATCATCCTTAAAAGTTAGATGCATCATATTCTAATTTACTTCAAATAATTAGCTCATAATCTGTAATTAACTTAATATGTATTAATTATAATTAATTTCAAATTTGCTTGTACCTTACTCAAGGAGCCTCAAAAAATAACTGCACCAGGGCCTCAAACTACCTTAATGCAGGCTTGTCACAGAATACTTGATTCTGTAAGTACTCTCTGTGGTTTTAAATAATTTGAAAGTGTTGAACTTTTTTTTTTATGATATAGTTATAAATGCAAATAAGATAGTTTAGATGCAGTACAAAATATTGAAGATGAAAATTTAAAACCAGCACTATTAATGTGTTATTATTATTATTATGAACATGCAAGCAAAGAGTTATTTTTTCGAATGAAACCAGTATTGTTAGTTAAGAGGGATGAGATTTATGCCACACTTAATTAATTGCAAATACTACTGAAAAATATCAGCATCAAAAATCTCTTCGTTTAAATCACAGTTTGTTAACAAAATATGAGCCATATAGTAAGGAACTCCTATCGATGCTTTTGTATGTTAGTTATCATTATGAAAGGTTTATCATCATGTAATTAGAGCTGGATGATTAATGGTATTTGTTAATTGATTGCCCCATTAATTGATTAAAAGTGATTGTTGAAATTCAAGGGCTTTCTATAGACTTTTCAAGCTCTATGTGAATCTTTCTTATACAACATTGAAATGAAGACTTTTTTTGTGAAGTATGGACGTGTAAACTGTAAAATTGTATTGAAAATATACATTCATCTGAATATGAAAACTATATACCAAGTTAGTTGTAAATCATAAAAAAAGCTCTAGTCTTTCTTAATTTTATAACACCCCATTAATAATAGAATGACTGAATAACTAAACAACTTAACATCCCATGGATAAGACAGTTGCCTTCCCTCTAGTCAACAGTTCAAAATTAGTGACTGCGACAGGTAGCTTGTGTAATTCTAAACTTTGTCCATGTTTAAAATAAATTTTTAGCTACAACCAACCATATCACTTTCATGATACGAAAAAATATAAACCAACTTCTTTAATTAAAGCAGTACAATACAGTAAGTGATCCATTTACTAAGACCCCACCCCATTTATATGCATATGTAAAATATACAGATCATGTGTTATGTCAACTGGTTGCTTGAACCCTATTATCGTGTTTTGGTTAGGGTGCAAAGTAATAAGTTAAGAGTAAAAGTCTCCAACTTACAACGTGGTGTGGTAGTTGATGGTCATCTAACAAAAACTCTGTTATCAAAGACCACTTCTCTGATCAGCTATTTAAAAGTTAACATTTTCCTTACCTGAAAATTTATTTCAGATAGATATTCACTTCTCTGTATCATAAAGAGCTATTGTCTCACACACACATACTGGTTGAGTATTCTTTGCTGACACCTATGAATCAACTTCAAATAAGCTAAAATCCAACAAGACACCTTCTAGTCTGTTTGGAATCTATGCTACATTGAAGCCATGGATAAAGGTAGTTCAACCCAATATTGATTGGAAATTTTAATTAAAAACTTCAGTTAGTGTATATTTTCTGCTAAATCCACAAAGTTTCAGTCATGGTACACTTAATGATGTGAAATTAGATTGTGGTTTACATCCTGCCTACTTGGATACTGATGAGCTATATGTAAAAGAAACTCGTAGTGAATAGTGCAAACAGTTCTCTCTCTATCCTGTAAAGCTTTTTAAATGATATCAGTATACACTTAACTTTATTCAGTTTACTAAATAAAACTTCAAACTAGAAATCCAATTCATTCAAAATCTCCAGTGCTAAAGCAGAAAAATATGTAATATAGTTTTGATAAGGATTATTTTAAGAGAGAAGTTTTAGTGACCATATATTGTTCTTTACCACAACAAGTTATACATAAATGACCATAACTAAGCAGACTGTAGTCTCACCCGAATTTAGCTTGAAAATTCTGCAGTTGCAGAAGAATGATAGTATTATGTTTTTAACCATAAAGACACTATAAAAACAACTGAGTTTTCACAAAGCAGAAGGCCAAAAGTAAAACAGTACTGAATACCTAGTCAGTTTCATAACTTTAATAGGTGTGTCTATGATAGGTAAACTGGGTCAAACATCTTACCTCCTAGACTATTCCCCCAAGCAAGTACAGTTAGTCCAAGAATAGCATCACTCAGGTCCATCAATATTCCTACTGCCTTTTTAAAAAAACAACATATATATACTCAGATTTAGCCATAGAAATGTTTTTAATTACATAAAGTTAGATTACAAAGTTATGTATGTGTGAATGGTACTTTTATAATAAACAATAGCCAAACTACTTATCAGCATACTCTCATTTCAGGTTTTACAAAAAAAGTAAAGTTTTTTATAATTATTTTAATTACAGAATGATAAACTGTCTGGAATAAAAAGTCATGTATATCATGTGATAAAAAATCAATGTACAGTATCTTGACAAACTATCTAAATTAAATATTTTTAAATACACATGGTTTGTTTCCAACACTTGCTACTCATGCAAAACAAAAAGTAATTTCTATCAGCACTGTTGGATTAGTAAGATAACGTAGTAAAACATAGTATAAGAAAAGATTAGCTTTCAAATACCATGCAAAAATTAATTTTTTTAAAATCACTTTACACATAATTCGTTGTTAGCTTAAAACACAAGAATCGTGTTTATAAAAAAAATATTAATGGGGGTTTCCCAAGATGACAAATCTAGCAGCTAAATGTATATGATTGAAAATTTGTACTGAAGCTTTTCTTAGCTAGAAAGAAAAACAAGGCTGCTTACAAACTATTAACTTTTATGTGTGTATTTGTAATCATTTTCTTTTATCCATTTTTAATTTTTTTTTAAAAGCAATCTATTAAACAAATTTGAAGTATGTGCAATGTATGCTGGTTGTGAACTAGAAGGAAAATAATTGAATTGAATATATCTACAGTGTAAGATTATTTGAAAAATATATAGTGAGGGAAAAATTGACCTAGACAAGTACAATAAACATACCTGTAGTAATGAAACAACTTCATTAGCTAGGGTATAAATCCAGGTAACCGACACTCCAAATCCCACATAGCCAAAAATCCAGTGATATACTGGAGGTGTGTGATTGGATGATGTAATAAACCCCACAATGGCAAGTAGTAGAGATATCAGACTCATCAAAACCCACAGTGGGAAAACGAATTACCAAGAACCACTGAAAATTACTGTGCAAAATAAAGTAAATAGATTATTATAATAATTTTTCTATCTGTGAATACAAATTAATTATATATATATATATATATATATATATATATAAATTAGACTTTTAGAGAAAAATCACCTTTAAAAACTATGATAGTAATTTATTTACTTGGTGATGTTTTGGAGCAAATGCAAATTACATTCATGTAATTGTCATTAACCGACAAGCTTGTTTCTGGCTTGAAAAAGATTACTTGCTCAAAATGTTAAGCATACAAGTTACTACCATAGATTTTAAATTTTATTGTAATTATATAAATTTTAAAAAACAAGCTTTTTCTGCACATACAAATAATTGTTTAGAAAGAAACCACACTGAAAATAATTTCACTTTGTGAATATTAATACATTCTGAGATCAGGTGGATAAATACTTCAATTCATTTACTAACTTAATTAATGTTTGTAATCCAATAAATATACAAACAAAATCTATTAAGATATGCAATGAAGCTATACTTGCTTCCAGTTGCTGTGAAGATGACCATGGGGCTTGTAAAGCTCTGTAAAACATTGAGGTAACGGCACCAGTTATCTCTGTCATTTTTATAATCAACTACTGGAGTGGTCACTGTGAGAATGAAATACACAGGTGCCTAGTAGGAACCACAAAAATATCTGATCAAAATTCAATAATCTGAAACTTAATCAAAACAATAAATCCTCAATATCTGTTACTTCTTTTTTTTTTGTTAACTTTCTGGTGAGGTAATGTGGTGCCATAAAAAACTAATGATAATTTATAATATGGATAAGATTTTACAATGTATTATCTAATGTAAAGCTTGCAACATTGATTGGTATACTAAATTTTATTTTAAAAAACAACTAAAAATCATAATTTGACACTTAACATCTGCTTAAAACATATTTGATACTATTTTCCATGTATTCTGATTCTTCTATTTAAACCTTTAATATAATGTATTTCAATTTTGTATTTGTGGCAAAGCTACTATTAGAGGCTATCTGTTACCATCCCTAATTTTGAACTACTGATCAAAGGGAAGACAGCCAGCCAGCAGCACTATATCACCCATGCTAAGGTATTGACTGTCACTCTTGTTATCAACTGACAGTTTAAAGTGCAAAGAATATTTTGTGGTAATGCATGGATTCGAACCCAGCTCTTCAGTTCCAAAATAAAGAGCTCTACCATAAAGCCAACTTATATAAATTTCTTAGCCAACATTTCTTAGCCTAATAATAAGTAAATTATAAATATTCTAAAACTTTTAAAACATCAAGCCATTTAAATTTATAAATTTTTCTCAGCATCTTAGAATAATTTATGTGTAACCTACCATATTTTCAAATAAATTTTAACAGAATCTCAGCCATTTTTGAACTATAAACAGGAGCACGATACATTTTTTTCACTCAACTATAAAAAACTTAAGCTGTCAAAGTACTTCAAATTTAATAGCTCCAATCTGTAATAGATTTGAAAGTATTTCTAGTATATAAGTGTAAATGAATTGATATTATAACTTCTTCCTTCCCAAGTAAAAAAATAGATTTCAAATTCTTTGGTCGCTGTACAATGGAATCTACTATTATAAAGGTATCTTTTTTTTTTAAACAAATGTCAGTCATCACTTATTTTATCTTATTACTTTTAGGTTTTCTCATTATTTGGAAGACTTTTTTCATATCGAAATATTATTATACATGATGCTAAGCCTTGCACTGACGAACTGTGCCTGAGCATGTATATCACAGAATCTGATACATACATGAAATAGTCGATCCACATGTGCACAGTACACAAGCAATATTTAAGTATATCTATTGTGGTATTAAAGAAGCAGCGAAAGATATACATAGAAAAACTGAAGTGCTATGATGATGATACATACATACATACACAAACTTTCTTACTTTGTATCCCTTAGGAACGTTTGTGTAAAATGGTGGATTTATAAACTATACAGATTTCAGAAAATTATGAAAACTTTCAGTTGATATATCACATTGTTTCAGCAATGAATTGGTAACTTCTGTCAACTTTTTATGCTTCTTCTAGCAAAATATTAAATATTGTTATAGTTTTCGGAATAGCTTAATCTTTTTTTTTTTTCATCTCAATTATTAATTACATTTTAATACTGTTATACCAAGTGCATCAATATGGTTTATCATAAGAGTTAAAATAAGTCATATTGGTACTAGTTTTCCAAACCTAATGGTTACATCTATAGCAGTATGGAAAAAATAATAATACCAAAACTTGCCAAACAAAAAGTATCACAAAAGTTTATTCTAGAACTATTATACATAATACTTAACTAGGTCTAAAGATGTATCCAAAATAGTCAGATTAGAAGGGATCTGCAAAATGTTAACACAACCAAGTGATAGAATATAATTTTAACTTTTTCTTATTAAATTTTGACTATCACTGGTTGGATAATAAACTTTAGTTTTGGACCATTCACAATTAAGCAAAGAGTTGAACATATTAGAAATGGTATAGGCAACCAATTAGATTTCAACAATGAACTTATTGACTGAAAAAAAAATGCAATCAAGAACTACTAACTGAAAATAAGTAAGACTAACTTAAAGTCTCTACAACAAAGACAGAATAACTAAAATCAATCAACTTTTGCATCAGCAAAGAACACCAGTCTTTTACACAATTATCTTTAGTTTCTGCATAATACCAGCAAATTTCTTAAGAATCCAATTTTCTTAAACCTTATGAATTCTTTGAACATTTTAGTTATTCATCAATAACTCTATAACTTGAGAAGAAAACTCACAAGTAACAGATAGCAAATGAAAGCAATTTTACACATGTAAAATATTATACTGAAATACTCTGTGGCTTAAAATTTTGGAGAAATTTTAATTAGTAAATATACATCATACTCTAAATGTAAATTCTTTTAAAGAATAATTATGTCTCACTTTAATGAAAATTAGAGGCTTATAATGTTTGTTTTAAAGACTTACAAAATTACTTTTCAAACATGTTTGAAATTTTCAATAGCATTAGTTATTATATTCCAAGAACTATATTTAAAATAGTTTTCTAATACTGTGAATCAATAATTTTAGATAAGCATGGGAATTAAATGAGAGATAGAAATATTATCTTCCTCAATGTAATTCATTAATTTCGTCTTTTCAATATTCTAGATTAGATAAAAATGTTTTACTTATTTTCACATTTTACCAAATGTTACATGTCTATTAATGCCAAGATAATGACAATTCAAGTATTGTTACAAAAGCCCCTCTCTTTTCATCATTCAAGTTAAAAATTGAAGTAGAAACAGTCCACTAAAGAAACTTAAAAAATAATTTAAAGCATAATATAGTTCACAAGAACATTTGTAGTTTAAGTTTATATGAAAGTGAAAAATATACTTTAAAATTTCATAAAATGAAAACAATACAGTATTTAATTTACTAACTTCAAATAAGCACACTGTACATATGTGTTCATGATTTAATTAGGAAAAGGTGTTCGAGTGTGAAAAATTATAAAATGTGGTTTGATTTTCCAGCATTGTGATATCAACCATCCTCAGGATGGGAAGAATAAGATTATATTTATACTCTGACATTTATATGCAAACTTTTAAGTAGGAATACAATAAGCAAAAATATAGTTGTATTCAAACAATTATTTTTCTATTTTATCTATATATCATACTGCTGCAAAATAATCTCAAAGTTTTATATTTATTATATCTGGTGAGAAATAAAGTTTGACTTGTTCCAGGGAAAATATTACAAAATGTTTTGTAAACCATGAACACTTACACAATAAAGTTAATTATTAAGTAGTTACTGAAGCAACCATTTTTATTACAATAGATGGAGTTACATTATTTTTACTTAAAAGAAAATAAATTATTTCAATTTACCTTCACTATTTCAAAAATACGAAAGAACCAGCTTTTTTTCTTCCACTCCTGAATTTCAAATGGTGATAGATGGAACAAAAAATCCTTCCATGGAGATATTTCCATCGGGTCAGTTAAAATTATACTTGGAACACAATCTGTAGTTTCTCTGGTTGCTAATGTCAAAAACAAGGAAAATATATTGTGCATAAGTTATAATTTTCCTATACTGAACATGTATTTCCAATAGGTACTCACCTCTACTCACATAAGTAGCTATTCTTGTTCAGTTCTGCTCTCTATATGCAAAAAATGTTTTTCTGCATGCCACAAGCCTTGAAACTTCCACCCATCTGGAATGACTAATTACAATGCATCTCACATGCAAGTTATCATGCGACAACCCTCCATCAATAAGTGCATGACACATTCTTGACTCCCTCTATTCAATTCTACCAAACTATCACTTCGAGTGTTGGCAGAAAATGGAAGCACCAGTTTTCAGTGGGGAGTGTGAGATGAGGTAATTACCTATTGGAAATACACTTTCAGTATATGAAAATTATAACTTTTGATATGGTACATTACCTTTTGTCACATAAAAAGCCAGAATCCCACATTGAATAGTGGAGGGAAAGAAATAAACATTCTTCCAAAGTGTCTGAAGGACCCTTCCCAAAAGGAGATCTTTGAAGTCGCACCACGGGTATATTCTTTACCCATTGTGGAAAGATGTTGCATATATGGGCAGAAGGATGGATGAACACATCCAACTGGAAGAGAACTATGGCAGGATGGTGATCTCAACCATACATTATTTATTAAACTCAATCTTTGAAAATATAAAATTAGGTAAGATCAAGGATGTGCCCCTAGGTGTAGTGTGTCTAGGGTGTGACAGACTGTATGCTGCAAGTCAACTGCTGTTGAGAACTGACATCCACGCGGGGGCTAGGATGAGGATCATACCATCAGTAAGTGAACTACAATTCAAGATACCAACATCCATGTGGGGGGGTACGAAAAAGGATCATACCACCGGCAAGTTGACTACAATCCAAAACCTAGGCCACCAGGAACCGACATTAAAGTGGGAGTAGAAAAGAGGATCATACCATCTTCACCTCAAGTTCATGAGACCAGGGGGAATCTCGTACCTCTCAACCTATGAATGGGCACATGATAAGGATGTGAGAAATTGAATGATCAACCTACAAACCCAACATCTGGCATCGAAAAGATGTTGATGTAACGTAAACCATCTCACTCAAAAAATATAATGACCGCAACCACCCCAAGCACAGTAACATCCTCAGAATAATAAGCATTGAGGGATAGTGAAAGGGAAGAACCACAGTAATCTGCAATTACTTCCACTGTGATCCACTACACGGATGGAGTAACAAGAGTAGAAATGAGTGAGGGAATTGATATATTTGTAATACATGTGTGAAGACTGGGAACCAACATTCAAGTGGGGGTAGGATGAGAGATTCCAATCAAAGGGGTGAACTAGAAGTTTGATGGCTCACTCCAATGTTATAGTGAAGGATATCTTGTCATCTACACCAGTAGAACACCACCACCCTATTCTCAACTGTATGGTTTATAATCATTTATATATTATTCATATTTCATTAACACATGTAGGAGGATGCCTCCATGGTCCATCACCTCAGCAGCTTGGAACTGGAAGGTGGTAAGGACTCTCAAACTCAAGTAGAAGAAAAGAGGGGAGAAAGTGCAGTGGAGAGTCTGGAGGAATGACAACACCTGAGACAGTACAATGGGAGACCACAAAACTATTTTGAAAAGCAGACCATACTGATTTATTCAATACAAGGCATGGCAGTAATCCCCTTCTGCTTTACCCATGTAGTCTATGGGTGAGTTCGGTCCAGAACAGGTAACCTAATGAAGCAAACATATCATGAGGATAAATCTATAATCAATCTTGTGGAACACTCCATCTCTGCAATGTGCATTGTGTGGCCATGGAATTATAAGTTATTATTTTCTTAAACTGAAAATGTTATCCAAACATACCTCTGCTAACACTAATAGCTATTTCTTGATCTTCATCTTTGCCATCAAACATTGTGTTTGATTGCTCCAGTCTTTATATACCACAGTTGACTGCCCTGAGCCATATCTAATTTGCAAAACTTTACGTGGTCCATTAGATATATTGTAATAAGATATCACCATCCAGAATTGCATCCAGATGGTCTTATGTAACACCTCATCTCAACAGAGCCCATTGCAACCAGGAACCGATATAAAGTTTACTAATGCAGAACTTAAGTACAAGCATACTTGGCTTGGCAACACTCGCCACTGAGTGGGATCCAAAAGAAATCAATAGGGACCCTAGAAGAGAAAATAACAATAACTGTAAGTCAAATAACATGTCACACACCTCCCTGTTAAAATCTAGTAGAGGTAGTCAACACAGCCACAGGGGGAAGACGAAATCCCATTGAAGAGGAAACTGCCAGATCGTGAAGGTAATTAGATATGAACATGTCGAGAGAAGTCCACATACCAGCCTGCAACATATCTTCTAAAGAACAGTTCAACCGAGCAGCCAAAGGCATTAATAAAACTCGAGTCTGTTGAGAGATGACGTGGAGCATATTGTGATCATTAACAGATAAGCCCAAATAGGCAATATGGATCAACTTCCAAAGCCATCTGGTTAAGTAACAGGTGATAAATCCCTTGACACTGCAGGATCCCAATGAATAAAAAATCTGTTCCTAAGGCCTCGAAATGGTTCCATACGAGCCACATAACATCTGAGCCCCCTGCGGGACATAACAAACAATCTGGGTCTGATCTACTGTAAGGATGAGAAATGCCAGGTAAATGAATAGGAGAAAAAGATTTGTTTCCTTCTCTGGCATCAAGAGTTTTTGGAATAAATGATTGGTTGGGATAGAGCAGAACATAGGTAGAATGATAGAGAGTCCACTGAACATGAATGGCAAATAAATCAGAACAACGACATCTGGAAGCTAACAGCAATAAAAAATAAACTGTGAGGGAAAGGCGATATAATGAACAGGAGGCCATGGGTTTGAAGCATGATGTAATAAAGCATGTAAAACAACCCTAAAGTCCCAGTTAGGCAGAAGGTGGCTGATCATATGAGTCCTCAGGAGAGGAAGCTCTAGTGAAAGAAGGAGCAGGAAACATGGAGTCTAAATTCTACCCAGAATATCCCATTTCAGAATGAAAATTCAAATCAGCACCTCCTGGAGGAGAGATACCCCCAGGGCCACATGAAGGACTCCATCTCGCCCCAAATCAGGTCAAGGACAACTTATTAAGCCTAATCGAACAGTACAGAACAAAGAATATCACTAAGCACTAAAATTAAAACTTAACATAACAATAAGTATGTACAATATTGGCAGAAGTTTATGTGGACCCCATCTCAAAGGTTCCACACAAACCTTGTGAATAGGAAGAAGGATAAAAGGTAAATAATAACAAAAATTAAATAGATGTGATTGTATAAAACTATGGAAGTGTGTAGTAACAATAACATAAGTATGAGACATGATTCATGGAAGAAAAAACAATATAGGTAAACTAATGATTGATAAACCAATATGATGAATTACAGGTAAGCCTAAAATTACAAAGACCATGGTAAGCCTAAGAGAATGGTATAGGGGAAAATATAAAACTAAGACTAATTGCTAACCTGAACTATAAGTATTAACCAATCTAATGAAACTTATGTTATGGAACCCAAATAACTAAATATAATAATATTAACAATAAAATTATTAATAAAACATAACAGTAGAACGTCTTAACTTTCCAAAGTTGGCGGACTACATTTCAAATGTGTGGGCCCTCAAACTCAAGGCGAGGCCCGATGGAAGTCAGTTCATTGGATGATCAATCTCCCAACAGAGTACAGCCAAAAATCTTCTCATGGAGTACTGTGAACTGACGCCTATGTAAATGTGCTAATAGAAAATATAACCTCCGAAGTGGCAACATATAATTCATAATGCAAAATGAATAATCAAACACAAATGTGTTGGCAAAAATGAATAAAAAGTTTTTGTAATGAAGTAATAAATTCTGTAACCAAGTAGTAATATAAAATAATTCCACTTTGGAGTAACTTAAGTTACAAATATCACTATTGTATAATAAAAAGTAAACTTATTGAGAGAAAGTAATGCAAAGATATGGAAAAAAATTAAAATAAAACACTTGAAGAGAGCACAAAATAAATGTTATAACACAAGTACAGCCAAGTGATAGTTCAATAGAATTGAATAGTGTGTGTGTGTGTGTGTCACGTTCATATTGGTGGAGGTTTGTCGCATGATAATTTGCATGCAAGACACATTGGAAATAGTCATTCCAGATGGGTTTTAGAGGCTTGTGGTGTGTGTAAAAATATTTTTGCATATAGAGGGCAGCACTAAACAATAATAGATATTTATGTAAGATGTTTTTTGAAGTTAAGCACAAAACTACACAATGGGCTATCTGTGCTCTGCTCACCACAGGTATCAAAACTGTGCCACTGGGAGATTTTTATATAAGAAGAGGTAATGTACCATATCGGAAACTGAAGTTATTACTTAGCTAAATAATACAAAACCACAGTTTTGAAATCTGCTAAATTCTTAATGGTTAAAGAAAGATATTTTAAGATTTTAAGTAAATAATAGTTTTTTAAAAATTAAATAGAGTAAATAACTTTTTAGTTCAGATTTTTAATAGGTAGTGTTGCAACACAAAATTACTCTTTAATGAGTAACAAACAAAACTGAACTACATTTGAATGAAATACTCCACATTCCAAAACAATGTCTGAAAAATTACTATAAACACATCCTATACACAAAAAGCAAATGTAAACATTCTAGAACCAGAAAGAAATTGATATTTTATTTGTGGCAAAAAAACTACTTTGAAATCTACATCACTCTAGTACATCAAACTCTAATTTTTTTCTTGGAACACTTAAATTTTGTTTTGACAAAAATATTAATGCAGTCAAATTCAAACTGTAGTGCAAGGAGCTCTTATAATAATAATTAATAGTAGCCTAAAGACTAATTGTTTTTAACTGTGTAATTATTGATGAAAGATAAAAAATTGTTTAATTTTTTTGTAAACATTACCTGACTGATTATATTACTATTTCTTTTCACTAAAGGTAATATTAAAAATATTATCTGCGACTTAAAAACCCAATAAATATCTGACTCAGTTTGGTAGAAAGAAATAAATATACATATCTTTAAAAGTGTGAAATACTACTTAAACACAATAATTATTATAATTTTAATTTCTTGGTTGATCTTTAAGAAAGTATCATAAACATCTTTTAATTAAGCCAACATAAAACATCTGCATATTCTTTTAAAAACAAGCCAGTTAACAATGGCAGTTCCAAATTCACTCAGCTAATTTTTCACTTCCTGAGAGATCTAATTCATTATTGCATTCATTAGCTATTCCAGAACCTGAATTAGTAACTTGTTACATCTGAAACAAATTTCACTATTTCATATCCTTAGTAATTATTTACCCATTGATTCTCCAGTATTTTCATATTCTTCATCTGTTTGTGCAGTGTTTATAACTTGAGAAATAAAATGCTCAAGATGTGATCCAACAAGGGAATGGCTATATTGATTCTCATCCACAGATGATGTACGTGAAAAAGAAACATCTAAAATAATTTTTGTTCGATTAGACAAAAAAGTAAGAATGATGAAAATTAACAAAAATGATTACTTAAAACCATACAGATATAGCTGTAACATGATTGTTAAATGAGCTAAAATTTCCAAAAATGATTTACTTACAATATTGCACTTATATTAAATTCAAAGCATATTCACTAAAAATAAAGTCATATACTTTATGAAAAAACATAATTCTCATACTTTACTGACAATTTAGTTTTGAAAACCATTCCTTTCAAGTTTATTAATCAATAGCCTCTTTCATATGCAATTTTTCTTGCCACATCCTCCAGCAAGAATTTAAAACATACAAATATACTCAAATTATTATTAATTACTAAATTTGCACATTTCTAACCACCTATTGATCAAACCTTTAAAGCTAGAATTACATCTAAAACAACTAAATTCATATAAATGTTTTCAAGTACGAAATTCTATCTTTAGAACAGAAAATATTATATTATATTCTTAGGTTTAAAAACAACTGTTACATCAATTTGTGGATAGGCCCTGTAAAAAATTGTTTACATTATATATATGTTTACCTGTAACTAATAAAATAAATATTTTTTTGTTTAGGAACTTTGAACTTTATTTCCAATTATCAACTTTATCCAATGTATTATATATCATGTTATCTATGGTAATACTTGAGAAATCATTTTTCTTTAGAAACATTTGAATATTTTTTTTTTACTTCTTTACAAAAAATATTCATACAGACCAAGGGAAATGAAACATAATAATGTGAAAGATTACCTGGTTGTCTATTATTCATATCATCCTGCATGCTGGACACTGAAGAAACCTCTTCTTGATTTATGATGGCATTATCTCTTTGTCTTTTTTTAAGCTTCTGATAAATTATTTGGCCCACAATGACAACAGTAATGTAGATAACATACAGCACTAAAAATCCTGAGAAAACACATTTTTGTGTTAGTTAAATAGTATCATTTAAAAGATAAATAACTTTGTGGTTTTTCTCATAAATAATTTAGGAAAGATATTCATAAAAATTTTACTCAAAACAAAACTGTAAATTACATTATTTATATAGTACATTAGAACCATATTGTAAAATGAATATTATAAACATTTTAAAACTAGATTAAATTATGCAGAAGTCTTTATTTTTTACTTTCAACTAATTAAAATACAAACTTGCAGATTTTATTCAACAGTGGCAATTTTTTAAATTATGAACCAACTACATTCACAATTCATTTATACCATCATTATGAATACTACATGCTATTTCTTCTGCAGCATATTCTCTCCAAAATGTCTAACAAATTGTTGAATATTCTTACATTATAAATTTGCGCAATGAGTCTGATGTATATGCCACAGTTGACTGAACAAACACAAGATGATCTTTAAGATGCAGTTGAAAATATAACATCAACTGATTACACACAAATACATTTAGAATCTAAACAACTTTTATTCTGACAAAAACTCACCAGTGGCATCTATTAATGTTATTTCTTTTTTACTAAATAAGTAAAATGCCCAGTAAGTAGCACCTAAGTAGAACACCATGTCTTTCAGAAAAGAAAAATGCTTTGCAGTAAATTCTTGGCTTAAACAGACAGAGCCAGCTACCACAGTGGTCACAAATATACCAGCACCTAGAAATGAGCATCATTAGTCTGATTTTTCATATAAATTAAAAGAAATTTTAAAACATAAACAATTATAACTTATATTGTGTTTTATTAAGAACAATGTTAATGCATCTGAATCAGTTATCATTAATTTGCCAACTTAATTCTAAATTTACAATATTCTCATAAATTTTTACTCCAACTTACTGTTAATATATCTGAAATATTTAGTAATATATATACACATTATATAGATATAGATACTTTATACATTCAGAGCTCAACATGAATAGTTTCCTGAGAGAAGTTAGTCAGATTCGGGGGAAGTGGTTCTGTACTATTGTGACTTGTTAAAAAGTGCTTACAAACAATTGCTAGTGGGTTAACCCTTTGGCTCAATTTGTAGAGCACTTGTCTGATGCACGAGAGGTCCCGAGTTCAAATCCTTTTCAAAGGAGATGAAAAAATTACATTACTACATTTCCTCACCCTATCATTTGCAACTAGACAGGTGAAACAGAAAATTAACATTTCTTTCCTTGAATTTGTTTATCATTATTAACAGAAAGATACTGGTAATGACTTTCAAAATAAAATTTAGGTTCTGTATTTTCAGAATTTCCAATGAATTCTTTTAGTATTTAATTTTACAAATGAAAATCAAAAGAAGAAAAAGTCCAGTGGTCTTGAAAAAAATTATGGTTAATACTTGTCACCATTGTAATGGCATTTAACTGCAACAATACTTTCTTAACTTGAAAATAGAGAGAAAAATCTGAATCAGCTTTAAGAAACAACTGTCAAGTGTACTTTTTTTTCTTTTTAAAACAACTGGCTGATAGTAAGTGTCTTAGTTATCTAACAAGTTTCTGGTAAAAATTGGTTAGAAATAATCATAGTGAACTGAATGCCATAGAATAGAAATCGAAGGCAATGAAGCATGCTGGATAACCAAGTCAGGTAATGGAGAAATTCAGATTATGAGAAGATGCTTCCTTATAGGAAAATTCCAAGATTGAAACATTAGAGAAGAAACATCCATGGTTTATATAACCATTGGAAACAAATGTTTAAGAAACAATTGTTAAGGATTGGATGAGATAGCACATACTATGTCTGGAAAGAGTTCAGAAGTGAAGAAGTAATGAGATCACAAAAGGAAACTTAAGTCCTAGAAAGCAGATGCTATGCTAGAAGAACATGTGCAGGATGGAAGTCGAATGGCCTGTATTCTAGGCTCACCCGGGGGGGGGGTATAAACACCATATTAAGAAAAGTGTGCCAAGTCTGACAAATTAAAGAACAATAAGAATTAGTAAAACGTCAGAGTATTGTACAAAAAAATAGTTGAGCCAAAGTTAGAATTATGTGTTATAATTATTGTTTTGGTTCCACATGGAAAATTACCAACATCCTGAATACCAGGAGTGAAATGTGTTAATTTTTATCATGGTGTGTAAGTTAAATCGATCTTTTGCTTCATCTAGTGATGTAAATTCTTTAGTATGCCTATAGAATCATTAAGGATTGAAGTGACTGACCAGTTGTTTAGTTTATTTCCTTCTTAAAAAATACTCCATCAATTCAACTGATTTAAACCCAGCTTTGGCTTTTCTTAATATTGTGTATTTCTTGGTAACTGCTAAAATAACCTCTTAAGGATTTGTTGCTCCTATTGTAAATGTAACATCTATATTGGTTGTGAGTTGTGGGTGTGACTTTCACTCATTACAAATAAATGTATTTACTTCCTGAATATTTTTATGCAGTTGTGGGTAAGGCTGATAAGCCACCAATTTGAGGAGGTTTACATAAAGAACAAAGAATACAACAAGCACATTGAAAGGACATAAAACAAACATTTATTCATTACACATATATCAGGTGTACATATAATACATGTAAATTACTTTCAACAGTTTGGGTAATCTTTTAATAATTACACTTGCAATACACTCATTAGAAGTTCTATAATTGGTGAAAACCAATTAGAAAAAAGAACAATAAAGAAAAACAACTTTATGATACCATATTATTTATATTAATCTATTTGTGAACAGTACTTTGCATCTGTAGTACTTTAAGTTACCAGCTTTAGAATGAAATATGTTAATTTTTATCTAGATGTTGTTTTTCATGGGATTAACACTACTAGTGATTATCAGATATTTTGTGCTTTTTTCACCTGCTTAGTACTATAAGAGGTTTCTAAAGTTCATGAAAAATAACAGCAAAAGGCTATTTTCACAGTTTTTATTATGATATTATATAATTTATAATACAAAAGGAAATGCAGAGAAAGTGAAAAATGGCACCTAATTTATTATTTTTTTGACAGAACAAGTTGTCCAAAAGTTGGTGTCAAGAATGTATGTACTCATACCCACATGTACATTAAAATGCAAAAGCCTATTTGAAACTTTAGAAGAGAAAAAAAAAGAGTACAATAGTGAAAAATTTAATTTCACTTACTTCTGACACAGAACAAAACACAATCAACATAAACAGAAGAAATATTTTACATTTGGAATGTGTTTGTGCATTGTGATGCCAAGGGATGACTTTAAACCCCCATAACAAGTAAGAAGTGCATTTGGACTGGTTGCCAATGTGGCACACTAAAGTAATGGAGCTTGTGACTTAGAACTGAGTATCTTTTTTATTTATGACTTTAGTATACACATTTGATTTGTTGATTTTTCGAGATAAAATGGTGATATTAATTCCTCCAACTCAGCATGCTCAAGTTTATTTCTGAAAGAAGAAAAGGAAGTAACTGAACAGCTAATCAAAAAGTATTTTCTTTTTCTGTGGATATGTACATTATACTTACAGTATTTAATTATGTATTAAATATTGCTTAATACAGTAAAACCTAGACATTAAGCACACCCTTCAGACTATCAAAATTCCCTGTATAGCAAGGTGCCCTTAATATCAAAAATGAGTCATGCAAAGCTGTATTCCATATTGACTGTACTAAATTTCTGAATTTTAAGGCTCCTTCATTTTGTTTGGTGTATACAGGACACAGGTTTTCGTAAGTTGCACATTGCCATGGCATGGAGCATTGTCAACAGGAGGTCTCAGGGAGTGGATTAGCTGTGCCCTTTTTTCTTTATTATTGGTCACAAAGTGTCAAAGTACTTCTCTTCAGAGTTTCAACAGCTAAACATTTATTTTCTGTATTTATTTTACTGTCAATGACTTAAGTAGAAATCTGCTGAAAATAAAACAACAAATCACCATTTGTGTCATTAGACTGTTTACATGACACCGTAATACGATACCCTTGAGAGCAACAAATCATGTGCACAGAAATAAGTTGACTTGACTTCTTCTCCAAGAACACGATGTGGAATTTATCAGCTTATATATCCTACAGTGTTTACAATAAGAATTCCCCACAGTAATATGATTGCTCCTTTTAATCTATGAAAACATATATTACAGTATGTGGTTTGGAGCTGATCCAATAAACAATGCAAGTGTTTGAATATTGGTCATCCTTCTGGGATGTTTAGAATTTAGCAGTATACCATACAAGCATACAAATATAACTGCCTGCTTTATGGAGTGCCTGTATAGAGAAAGAGACTAAAGACACTGCCATTAATCGAGAATATCGAGGTACCCATTATTACAAGATATATTTTGGTTACAAATAGTAGAAAAAAGAGAGACAGACTGAAAAGGTCTGCCCTTAATGGCATGGTGTCTGTTGTTTCAAGGTGCCCATTAATTGAGGTTCTACTGTAGTTATTTACAAAAGTTCAATATTGAAAATATGTATATTTGCAGATGACAACTCTAGAAAAAATGTGTTTTGTATATATATTTCTATTTTATTTACTAAACATTTTTTGTGGGACTAACCATTGGTCAGTGACCTGTTATAGTGACTAGACTATTTGGTCTAGTCACTCAAAAAGTTAATGTAGAGCCCTGAATGCTAATTAGATATCTAAACATGTTTATAAATTTTGGTAAAAAAAAGGATGGTTTAACAACATAATAAACTATTTTATATATATATATATATAAAAAGCTGAAACCACAATTTCAAAGACATTTAATATTATCATTTAAAATCAGTAACATTTAACTACACCATAAAACAGTATTCAAACTATAGTTATTTTTTTGTGAAACTGTTTTCATAACAGTTTCAAATTTAGTTTGAAAAGACATTGAAATATATATAATTACAGAGTTTATTTTTGAAAATTCTTTACTGAATTACGAATCTCTTAAAAAGATATTTCACATAAAAATCATAACATATGCACACACACAACACTCATAAAATACAACTACAAAAGAAGCTATCTTAAAAAATATTAATATTAAATGCTGATACAGGAAGCAAACTTAATTACCAAACAATGCTCCAATCACCAGCTGAGGTCTTTGCTGCTGTATGCCAGCAAGAGATGAAAAAATATCTGGGGCACCATTTCCTAAGGCCAAAAATGTCACTCCCTTTCCAGCTCATTAAGAAATACTTTTTAAGAGGTATTTTTCATTACTATTGTAGTATAATCAAAATTATTCAATGACACTGATAAAGGTTCTTCATATTTATTGATGTTTACTACTATTTTGTAATTACTTAAAAATCATCATTACTATTTTACATTAAACAAAAAGCATTAGGGAACATTTTTGTTAACATGAATATACTCTTAGAACTATTCCTACATATCTATCAAAACAAAAACTGCAAATCTTTACACTTATACAGCTTAAATAAACTGCAAAAAAATTAAATTTACATATGTTTGCATCCTTTACTGTTATACACATGTAAGCCCTATCAGTATTGTTTATCTATCTGATATCATTTACTAACAAAAAAAAAAGGATACAGCAACGTTCTGTGACAAACCAAGTGTTTTGGAAATTACGATCAAAGCAGGACACAGGCTGCGACAGACAGTGAAAATACAGAATTAGAACAAATACTATACATAAAAATACTTATCGCTTCATTGATGAAGAGAAAGTTAACATCTTTCTTATCTGAAAAAATATTTCCCACAGATAACTTGATACACAAAAAGCTATTTTCTTCTTGAAGTTGCGCTAATCTGCCTGAAAGAATTGCATGCCACCAGCCTTTCGAAAACTCCAACCTAAACTTCACATGAATCACGTGAATTTGCACTACTGCATAATGACATATCATGCAGCAAAACCCTTCACCAGTAGGAGTACAACACACCTTCTTGCACAAATGTATCCTGTATATTCATGCATGAAAATCCTCATTTTTTGATAAGGCAATGAATAAAGGTGCATCGGGAAAGTGGGGAGGATTGGTGGGAATGTGTATGGAGGCAAGTATCTATCAGAAATACATTTTCAATTAAGGAAAATGTAATCAGGTCACTCACCTCTGTACATAGAAAGCTAGAATCCCACATTGATATGGTTGAGGGACTGGTGCAAAAGTTACCTAGATAAACTCTCTTCAGCAAGTATCTGAAGGAAGCCTATGGCAGGAACTCTATAGGGACACCCTCTGTGAGAGGCCGCATATTTCATCTCATCCAGGGTATACTCTTCACCTGTGAGTAGGATTAGAAAAGGCAAAAGGCAGAATAGTTACATGACTATCGAAGTACTTGAACACGAGATATCAGATTGCTAATAGGTCTAGTGAGGTTGGGGTTCATTCAAACTTTACCTTATGAGCATACCTCCTCAACCATCAGTCTCCACAGGTCAAAACCAACCATGGGAGAAAGGCACTTGTTCTAAGTATCCATGCAGAGCTTTTCTACCATCAGGCACTTTGGGCTCCTTGCCAGTCACAGGAGGATGACAATTTTCACAATTAGTGTGGATACTTTTATAACCACCACTCAACTAACAGATACTACAGGCCCCATGGAGCTGGTAAATGGCAAAAGTCTACTATCTCCACTCGAAGGGGAGTTGAAAATTCTCATAGGGGAGACCTACCATAAAGGTCTGTTAGTGGTGACAGTGCAATGGGAAACCAAAATGCCCTATTATTTTGAAAAGCCAGCAAGAACTAGGCAGAGTACCAGGCAGGTGCACAATTCTGGTGCAGACTTTTTACATAATAGTCCATGAAATGGGTACAGTCCAGATCAGACTGGAATGCTATATAACTCCAGTGGTCTCACAGTGTACACTGACTGAGCCAGGGCAGATGGTATGAGCACTTTCCATTATCCCGGTTTGATGCAGATTTTGGGCACATTTACTCTGGGAGGCAATGCTAGCTGCCTAGTGTGATCCAAAAATGAAAGACAGGCAAGGAAGGAATAAGTAAACAATGACACTGACCTGTTAAAAGGTTTAAGGTTGATTAAAGAATGGTAGTTGGTGGAAGTGTGTGTGTGTCCTTCAGGAAACTAGACAACTAGATGGCAAAAGTAGTGGGCAACAAAAGTGTGGGGGTAGTATGCATATAAGCGAAGAGAATCTTTTAAAGTGGTCAGTAATAGTGAGCAGCCAAAGAATGGGCCAGGTGAAAAATCTGGTGAGATGAGACTCAAAATAGTCACCAACTATCTACCCCCAAGGAAGAATAAACAATCCAGATGAATTGGCAGATCTATCTGGAAAGAGTGGAAGAAGAAATGTCTCTAGTAGGGGAGGATCCCAAGGAATGAAAAAAAAAACAGTGCTGGGAACCCCTTATGGAAGAAGTATGGGAAAGATAGCAACAAATAGCCCAGACAGGGCATTGGAATCTGTCTGGGTCAGAACATCCATAAATATGGGAGATAGAGGAAATTGGAAAAAACATAGGATCACCTTCCCTACCAGCCAAAATGTTATGCACAACTAAAGAGAGAATTGAATAGTATCTTGAGGTGAACAACATACTGGGTTGGAGTTAGGAATGATTTGGAGATCTTGACCAGCCATCCCAAACAGGCAGCTTCATGATGAATAAGGTAAGTTTGATCTGAGGATTCTTCCTAGGAATGGGTAAAGAGAAGTCAGTCATCCATGTAAAAGTGAAACTGTATTCCCAGACCATGTAGATGACAAGCAAAAGCTCACATAATGCAATTGAAAACACATAAGGGCCAATGCAATGCTGAATGGAAGGGCACAGAACTGATAGATTTGGTTCCCATGGATGAACCTAAGATAATGTCAAGAGGCAGTTGTTATCAGAACATGGATAAATGTTTCTGACACATCTATTTTCATCATCCAAAGGCTTGGCTAGAAAGACCAGCAGAGAGAGAGAAACTCTCCATCTCAAAATTGAGAACAACCAGAAAACAATTGATGGAGGAGAGGCCAATGATTGGGTGCCAGTCCCCAGTCTTTTATGGGACAATGAAGAAATGAGTATAATAGCCCAGAGAAAAGTCTTGAACTCGCTATATAATTTGCTTCTCCAACAGATCTGAAATTGCCCCATACAAGCATTGAAGGTAGGCTGGATCTGAAAAGGACAAGGGTTGGGAGAGAAGAGGAGAAGCAAAGTGAAGAGACATCAGGTGGGATCATGTAGAAGGCTGGGATACTAGATAGGAATGGATGGGGGGGGGGATGAGGTTAGGGGACAGATGTGGAGGAGTGAGAATGGGACAAATGCAAAACTAAATGGAAGATTTTGGTGAACAGCTTTGGGTTGTGATCCTAAGGAGTCAGGGACCCCACTAAATATCTCCTGATGGAGAAAGAAATCAAAACAACGGTCACAGAGGAAGGAGAATGGTAAACAGACATGAGAGGAAAGTAGGGAACCTCTATCCAAGAGGTCCCAACAACAAAGGAACCAAGTGAGAAGAGAAAGAACAGAGTAAGTTGAATGTGCAAGGCAAAAGAAAAGGAGGGTTCAAGTGTTTCCTGTAAATTCATAAAAGGAAATGTGGAGAGCCTCTGTCATAAAATGGATAGAAAAGAGTTAATGAAGAAGAGTGATAAGAAAAACACAAAGATGGGAAAATTAGACATTGGACAGAGAAACAGCCAACAAAGAATCTGCCCAGCCCTCCACACTGGCAAGAGCGACTCCAAGGACTAGGGGTCTAGAAAAGGAAAGTGACTGTAGGCAAGTAAGTAGGAATATGTCAGGCATGGAGGACAGAGCATAATATTGTGTAAATGAAATTGTTCTAAAAAGGAGGTAGCATGAATGGAAATATCAGGGGAGAGAAGAAAAATAAAGAAATTATGAAGGGAATGGTTGTGTAAAAGTGTTTGAGAAGCATCATAAGCAATGGGGAAAGGGAAAAAGTGGTACATAGATAGATTATAAGGTTTTGGAAAATTTTGAGGAGGGCTGAACTAGTTCCTCAGAAGACACTGAGGTACCCAAGGCAAAGCCAGGAGGTAGGAAAAAGTCACCAATTTCATCCTCCTCAACTTCTGCTTCAAAATTCTGTGAAGGGAAATATGTGGAAGGAGTGGGAGAAAAGGGTTCAGGTGGCAACATGGAACCCACCACACATTGAACAATGACTGTCACATTCTGAATTGGATGGAAATTGATCATTGTGAGTGTTATTGCCACTCATATTAGGAGAAGAAGAATTCACTTTGTCTATAAATTGAAGACAAAGTAAAGCTGTTCAAGTGAAAAACTTTGACAAGACTCAGCAATGACAAACACGTCTGAATGTGACAGTGCCAAGGAAAAGTATGAGGATTTTCACACTCCTATTGGTTGAGGGTTTTATTGCATGATATGTCATCATACAGTAGCCCAAGTTCACATGATTCACATGAAGCTTACGTGGGAGTTTTCCCAAGACTGATGCCATGCACGTCTCTCAGGCAGATTAGCATGACTTCAAGAGGAAAATATATTTCTGTGTATGGGTGTGAGTGGTCGTATTGGAACAAACTATTTCCAGTATCAGTACAGACATAACACAACTTTCATCTTTACCCATGGACGAAGAAAGGAATTTAAATTACAAGACAGCTAAAAATGAGGTACTAAATAACATAACTGACAGTATGAGTTTAAACTTAAGAGATGATAAAAGGTATGACCAGATGTTTCAAAAGAACTGTATGTACTAAAAAGAGAGATACAATATGCAACAAATAAGTTATTCAGATCATATATAAAACTTATTTGAGATTAGTGTAATGAGTGTAACAGGAGTAGTGTTTCAAAATCTTATTCTTGAAAAAATCTGCTTTAAAATCAAAAACTTGTTTACTGGGAGAAGTGAGGCTATATAAAAAAAAAGGTAAAAGAATTAGATATAGTTTCCTTCTGGCATAATGTTTTAACTACTGCTCTGAATTTTCCAATGAACTAATAAAGTTTGAGGTACAGCCATTACCATATAAATGCTAAATTTTTACTTCTATTTTGTGATGTAACAACCAGTTTTTTAAAGGTAAACCTGACCAGATAGGTTGTATTAGCAAGCCCTCTCAAGTTAGGATAACATGTTTACCTGACCAAATATTTTATATTACCAAGCTCTCTCAAGTTAGGGCAGCATGTTTATCTAACCAGATATCTTGTATTACCAAGCTCTCTCAAGTTAGGACAGCATATTTGCATCACTTGATATTTTGCAGTACCAAATTATCTAAGTAGCATTGAAGTTCTACATGTATATGCATAACTTAAAAATATAAAACCAGTAAAACTGTTTGGTTGATGAATAAAAAGATTTGTAAAATATGAAGTAAACTGTATGAATATAAACACTTTTGCTATCTATTATAAATATGTACAAGAAACCTATTTTATGTACACTGAAGTTTGAAAGATAAACACGTTAGTTATTACTTATTCGTTGTTTTTGCTAAGAAGTGTAACTAATATTAAAAACAAAAAAGTAGATTTTTTTTAATCATGTCAACCACACATGCTGCAAGCCAATGTTGACAAGGCCTTATACTCAATACAAGGGCTCATCAGCTCTTGTTACTTTCTTTTCTATTTTTTGTCCTCTCCTAAATCAATATATATCAGGCCTCCCAGTCCATTTGTAAGAAAAGTAAGTTGTAACATAAGTTGTAACTGTCAGTTTTTTTACAGATTTTTGGCATAATTTCTTATTATTTTTATTGTTCTCTTGCAGAGAAAATATACATGTGACTATCACTTCACATACAAAATTGTACTTACAAATCATCTGCTGTCACACCAAGGCCTATGAACATGATGATAACCCAAACAACCTAAATAGTAATGAATTAAGTAGATTAAATGATGTTACACACCACCAGGAGTGAAATTTTTCTGATTCTCACCAGCACTCAATGCTTTGGCTTTCTTAATCTACTTCTTTTCATACAACCCAAATGTCTTCCATCATATTTTCAGAAAGCAGACATATTACAACTCATAGAATCTAAAAAATAATTAAATATTCTTAAAATGAAGTAACAAATGAAATGAGTTCTTTCTGGCAACAAGATCATGAGGAGAAGTTACTTACTAGCTATCCTATCTATCTTGGTAGTTATTTTAGGTTTAGTACAGATGAGTACTGGCACTTTTTGTTAATTGAAAATTTAAATTTCACCCCTGCATACAACAGAATCTTTGTGTCATTAAATTTTTTTAACACTCTATGCAACATTAACATGTTGGCTGCCATGTGCCCTACCAGTGGATTACAACCAACTTTTAGTTATGGACCGTGTGACACAGACAATTATGTTTCAAAGCCAAATTTCGGTTGTGGCATAAGAGTTCACGACACTCTGAACTGCTACTTGGCACCTTTTCAATTTTATACATACTTAATTTATTATGTGGCAGCCAACACATTAACTGATAAGTTCTGTGATACTTCTCACAGGGATAGGAACACAGAATAATGTATTACACAAGTTATTGTGAACTATTACAATAGAATAATACTCATAAAGTGGATTGCATAGATTATTAATTAAACTTAATAAATCTTCTCATTTACATTAATAACATTCTTACTCCCTACTTTTTTTCAATTAAAAACAATTATGGTTATTTGCATTTTAAATATACATACTTTTACATAACTGAAAAACAACAATGATATAATTTACTGTTGACTCCCATTAGGTACAATTAGTTGATTAAATTAGATACTTTCAAATAACAAGATATTTACTAATGAAGACTTATAAACTACCTATTTTCACAATGAAAAGCAATTTCAGTGTAATGTGTATGTACAACTATATTTGACAAGAGATTCAAATAATATGGTCTAATATTATTTTATATAAACCTATTAATTTTGAATTCATATTAATGCCCATTTTGTTCAAATTATACTTAATAGAATAATCTGTATTTGAAATCCTGAATTATTCTATATTATAAAACAAAACAAAAAATACAGCATCCTAAAATCACTAAATGATTAGTTATTTCCATATGCATCTGGCATTTTTATTGTCTTCTTATGGAATAGCATGAATACTTGTTTCATTCTCCAACTATGCGAAATATGTGATAGTTGAACAGATACATCGTGGAAGAAATTTTTATACACAATTTATGTTGTATTTTCAGACAGAGATCCTTCTTGATATATTGCATACTGTTGCCTGCGACACATGGATTCTCATCTGTTACATCTCCTTCTGAATGGACCTGGTGTCCAAAGTTGATATCTATTCCTTTGTTTTTTAATGCCATTACGTACAAGGGATTTCCAGATCTTGAAAATTCTGAATATATCTTGATATTCTATATTAGCCTTATATTCCAAATATATTCAGTTGTTATATTCCAAGGGGATATTTAGGATATAGTTTGTTTTTTTATAAAGGAAAACTGCTATAAATGATCACTTGAGAGTTTGGATACCCATGAAATCTCTTATCTGTATCATCATTTTTTGATGTATTGCTGTGACATTATCAACAAGAAGCAACAAACATTCCTGCATACAAATAGTTTAATAAAAAGATTGATAATATGCCACCTACTGTATGATGTACTTGCTTACTGAGTAAAGAGAAATCAGTTTTTATTGTGCCTACTAAACTAATTACTTGTCAGAGATTACTTTTTATAGCAGTTTATGTTACTTACTCACAATAAATATAACATACATAATTCTCTAATAACTATTTTAATATTTCCAATCTCTCTCTCTTCTGTTAAATGTTCTCTTTCAGTTACTTGGCTTTCTGATTTGTAAAAAAAAAGCTTTCTTATTAATAAGCAGAACAGATAATTTGACTTTTCTCTGATTATATTTTATCACACATATTTTGCAAGTTTTTAGTTAAATTATTCTCCATGTTTTTTTTAGTACATTTTGCTTACTTAATCATTTTTTTATTAATGGCATGGTATTTAGTTTCTTTTGTGTATTTGCAGGTGTTAACATTTTCTACACTGAAAATTTATTTACAATAGATACCTACTCTCACATAATAGTTTTCCTCAATTTGTGCTGTCCTCTTTATTGCAATTTTTGCTTGCCAATAGCATCCTAATATCACCTATTTACACTTGGTATATCTGCAACGTGGCATGCAAGTGAGCATGTGACAACTCTCCACCAACAGGGGTGCAACACACCCTCCTAGCACAGCTGACTCTCTTTATACTGTAGAGAACAAACATCACTTTGAGATTAGACAAAAAGACACCAGAAGTGGGGAGGATTGGTGGGAAGTGTGAGGGGATAAGCATCTATGATGAATACATTTTCAGTGTAGGAAAATGTTAACTTCCAATATAATACCTTACCTCCACTTACATAATAGCTAAAATACCACATTGAAAAGGTGAAGGCGCTGGTAAAAAAGTTACCTAGAGGAGCACTCTTTGGGAGGCACCCAAAGAGAACTCATTGAGTGAAGTACCCTAATGTATAAGGTCACACTCATGGAAGACTACACCCCATCTGTACAAGGTGTACTCTTCACCCTTTGTAAAGATAACATGTTACAAAATCGGGTGGAAAAGACACCAGTCTAGTCAGCAATAGGATGTGCCAGATGATGTAGAGTATGTCATACTATAATTGGTAGGTTAACTGTAGTCCAAAACCAGGCAGCATAGGGTATTTGTTATCTGGTCTGCAGTAGGAAGAGAGTCCCAACCATCTTCACCTCAAGCTCAGGAGGCAGAAGGGAAAAGCAATTTCTGTTCCAACAATCCAGCATGGCACATGTGTGCAGACCCAGTACACAACCAACACCAGGCCACTCAGGAATCTGACAATTGGGGAATGGTGGGTCAGCTCCAGTCCAAACCCAGAGAGCATCAGGAATTTTTTGTCTGGTCCATACCAATCACATGTTTGAGACTTATGTTGGCTGGTCCTATGCTAATCCAACATCAAACTTCCTAGAAACTGACATCCAGGCAGTAGTAGGATGATAAAAATCCAGCCAGAGAGGTGAACTGAATGTGGCGAATTCATCCTGTCCAAAACCAGGCAGTATCAAGAATTTGTCTTCCAGTCTGCAGTAGGAGGAAAGTACTCATCATCTACACTGACATAACACCACTGCCCTACTCTTAACTGAGTGGAAGCAGTAACACTCAGGAGGAAGCCTCCATGGTCCACCACCCCAGTAGCTAGGAACTGGAAAGTGGTAAGGACTCCTGTACTACTCCAACACAGTTTTACTCATGATAGTCTATGAGTTGGTACAGTCTGGTACAAGCCTTATTTATGATGCGAGATACCACAAAGAACCCTCTAGTAGTCTTGTGGAACACCTAATCTCATCAGTAAGCATTACAGACCTGTAAGGTCATATGGTGTGGATATAAAGTTAAGTATACCAAGACAGGTGCCACTCATCACTGAACAGGATTCAGAGATGTAGAAATAGGCCACTGCAAAGATAAGATATATAAAAAGAGAACTTACTTATTCAGAGTCAATAAAGAGCATATAGAATGGTAACAGGAAGAAGTCAATATCCGGAACAAGAAATGCAGGAAGAAAGTAAGTGAGGTAGTACACACACCAGTTTGCACAAACTCCTTCAACAGATTACAGAAGTGAAAAGCCAAGAAAGTAAGAGGTCTTATTTGCTGAGGAGATATCAAAGAGTTGATGTGAATCTACATCCAATGAAGCATAGGTTAAATATCTCTGTAGCCTACTTCCACTGAAAAATGCCTAAATATGAAAAGTTCATGAGCAAAAAAAAAATTACACATCATTACACAACAGTGCCAAATTGAGAAGTGGTGGCTGTGCTGTACAGTATAGAGGGAGTCAGCTGCACTAGGAGGGTGTGTTGCAATCCTATTGGTGGAGGGTTGTCGCATGTTCATTTGCATGCTACAACACAGATATAAACCACATGTAAACACATGATGTTAGGTGGAGGTCTCAAAGCTAGTAGCGAACAAAAATTGCACATATAGAGGGCAGCACAAATAAAGGAAAGATATTATGCAAGAGGAAGTAAGGTATCATATCGAAAACCCACTTTCCCTCATTATAATCAGTTGAGTTTTTGTGTTCTCTGTGTTGTTTTACAATTTTCAGTGCATGTATATATATATATATATATATATATATATATATATATAT
>NW_013669482.1:39105-45634 GCF_000517525.1 Limulus polyphemus | reverse complement strand
TTTAACTTATTTAATTAACGTTAGTTGGTTAGTTTTGTTTGTTTCGTTTCGTTCGTTCGGTTTGTTTGTTTAATTTACTTAGTTAGTCAGTTTATATATATATATATATATATATATATATATATATATATATATATGTGTGTGTGCATATAATCTTCTGAATTCATTTCCCTGTCACAAATTTCTTAGTTTAATAGCTTCAATGTGGTATTAACAAAATGTTTTGATCACATACATATACAGCTGATTCTACTGAACAACTTTTTGCAATGTTAGAAAAGTAAAAAGGTGAAACTTACCATTACAATGAAGGGAGCTACAGTTTCTGCAGATCCAAAAGAACAGTAGAAAAACTGAATGTAATTAATGTAGCTTTCACTATTTTGACAGTTGCTTGCATTCTTCACAAAATTACACTGGTCACTGGCATTCAGACTGTTTACATAATGGCACTAGACAAGGGTAAGAAGAAGTTAAATACTCTTTGCAATGAAATTTGCTAAATTTCTCTATATCTTATTAAAAATATCATCCTTTGAAAAACATATCCATAATATATAAAAGAAAGTGCAGCATGTTTATGTCAGAATACTAGACTGAAAAACTGCATAGGAAACAAAATCTTAAAGTATTAATTTTTTCTTAGAAAATATTTCTTGACAAAAAATGAAAGACTTAACAATAATTATAAACATGAATATGAAAAAATATACATCTGATGATTGTAAAGTAACCAAATTCTACACTTTGTTTTTTGTAGAAAAATGTTTTCACTGTATTAGACAGCATGTATCAGAGTAAACAATTATAAAAACTTTACTGAACACTAACATGTATTAGAAACCTACTCCAAAGTTACCAGTTTCCTTACCTGAAAATATGCTTTAGAAGGATACTCAACTCTCGACAGACTGCATGCACCAAGCTGTTGAATGAGCTCTCACCTCTACATGTAATAGTGTCATGTGCTAGTCTGTGATGCAATAAAGATTGGAATATATCCTTCCTCCAATAACAAAGCAACATATCCTCCATGTGCAGTACTCCTTCTTTTCCTCAGCACTACACTTTAGATGAATTTACTTTGGTTCCTTAAGTATGAACATCAATCTCAGTTTAAAATCTAGAACAGCAAATTTACGTTAGTCACTGAGGTATGAAAATCGATCTCACTTTAAAATCTATAATAGCAGCATTTACTTTCGTCCCTTAAGTACGAACATGGATCTCGCTAGAAGAGCAGAAGTAAGATAGGAGGTTCTGTGTAGAGGTGAGTATATATCTGAAATACATTTTTAGATAAAACAAATGTTAACTTTAGACAATGTTACTCACCTCTCCAAAGAACAAATAGCTAAATCCTACAATGAAAAAAACCATAGAGGGACCAGTGTAAAGAAAAAACTAAAAAGATAAGCTCACTCTTGAAAGAAAACTCATGAAGTGTGTCTCCTACTATGAGTTAAGACTTAGTGGAAGTAGCATTCGATGAGAGACTGCATCCTTCTCAAGCAGAGAATAATCTTCCAATACAAAAGGTAGGTCAGAAAGCAACTGTCAAAAGAACCTTCTGCTTCTTTGTGATGTCACAAATGAGGATATAATGTGAAAACTGCTCAGCAAGGATTCTTCTACTTCACTAGAAAAAAATTGGAAGAGATGAATTCCCATACAGAAAACACCAGAGAGATACATGAACTGAACAGGAATCACCTCATATGCATAAAGTGTCTCATTGAGAGAATAAAAATGTGTTAGCTTAGATAAGGACAGCTGGAGCTGTCAAGTGATTATTTAACAAATCTTTTGTTTCTTTTATTGTTGATCTCGTACAACTTGGAAGATATATATATATGTATATACTGCTGAAAACCCTTTACTCAATGAAGATTTTGGAACAGAAAATTATTTTCTGTGATGTAACATTGGCCACTTAATGGGTTCCTGTGGCTCTTTTTTGTTTTTTTCTTTTTTACAGTTCCTGAAGTATGAATAACTTACCTCCTTAGAGCCTCTAGGATGACTGTAAGATAGAAACTGGAGGAAGACTATATCCAGAAGCTGACGAGACTGCAATGTGGTATTATTAATGCGACTCAAATGTGTTTAGGGTCATCCACATCCCCGCCTGCAGAATGTCATCCACGGCACATCAAAGGCCAGAGGTGAGATGAAAAACATGATGGGCAGTGAACTCGAAAAGATGAAAAATGACATCTTCCATAGAGGAATAGACAAGCCAAATGAGTTGCTTTGTTCATCCAGTCAAAACAGATAAAGAAAATCTCATCTCGAAAAGTACAGGGATCCCATGGCAGAAAGAAATTACTTTGGTTGCCTCTAAATGGAGCTGTGCAAGGCAAGATAACATTGCACTGCCCATACAGTGCAAAGTATATAAATGAAACTGAAGGGTGATTGAAGAAAACATCTGATCAACTTTATGAGCAAGCTAAGCATTGGGAAGAAAGGAGCAATCTAGAAATAAAATCAACCTGTCCCTTTAACAAAAAATGTGCAGGAGGCATCCAAGGCAAAAAATATCAGAGTGATATCTCCTGTAAGCTAGAAGAAGAAGAAGAAAATACGTCTTCATAGAAATATGATACAAGGAACAGATGGCCAACTATTCAAACAGAGTATGAGAACTAAAAATAAGTAACAGTTTGGAAGAGGAACTGAACAAAGGCTCCGAAATACTCTGCAACAATTGCAGAAAAAAAAAAGAGAATGGCCAGGGAAACGATGAATGGTCATCAACAAAGCTATTCTGTACCTGGTGGTTGTAGAAATGGACAGACTGCTCTCAAAAGGCAGTTAAAAAAATAAATGAGATGGAGAAAATTCCAACAACCCAGTAAAAAGCATAGCTAACTAAATATACTTTTCTTACATTCTTACTTATAAAGATTAGAATGCATTGTTTCATCAGTTGGGTACCTTCACTGTTAACATTTTTTGGCTATAATTCTGCACAAAGGCTAAAGTACAGTGAATACCAGATTGATTAAACAGTTAGAGAGGGAATTATTGGTTGATGTACCTTCACATTATAAGTTGTATATTGCAAAGAAATTTTTAAATTGGTGAATTTGTATTAAATTTTCTATTTATGAAAACTGTACTTTGGTGAAATATATTTTTGTAAAATGTAGAACTTTGAAACTGATTGTAACTGGTTTGATCAGGGAGTTTTTATTATTATTCCAGGTATGCTTTACATTTTATTGTACAACCACAATAAACTGCTGGAGCTAAAACTGATTGTCTACTGTAATGTTTATTTCAGACAGCAGAATTTTAAAGAATGCATAACTTCATACTGTAGGTAGTTACAGTATGCACACTGCCATTCTCTCTCTGATGGGAGCAGAATTTGGAAAATAAGTTTCAATATTGAAAAATACTGAGGCATGGGGGATGGAAATTCGGAAAGGAACTGCTTCTTATGTGAAAATATAACTTTAAATATAAGTTGGTCTTAATCTGAAGTATGCTTTTACAAATTTGAATTTTGGTCTCCTTCCTATAGGAAGGATGTTGATTTTTCTTCAAAAGATAGTGCTTAAATGAGTTACAACTTACAAGAATGATATCTACTCTGAAACATTTAATTACAAATAATGGCCAAACAGGTCCATACGTTTTTACTGGAGCACAGAAGAATTACAGACAATTTGATTCAGGTGTTCAAGCTGATAGTCTGCAGAAGAAACTCCTTGTTGGAAGTCTTTCACATTTAGACTGACAAGGTAGGAAGTGGCTGTCTCAATATTAGTATTGTACAATTCAAAATTAATATCAGAATGAAAAAGCTCATTTCACCAAACTTATCTACATGAAACTGCTTGGTAATGCTCTTACTGCATTTCTCTATTATTATTATCCTTTCAAACAAATACTGACACCCCACCATGATTTTGTGGATTTTCAATATTTTTTGCATTTAAATATTTGCATAAAGCTAGAGAAATTCAGGGAATAAGGCTTTTATAGGTAGTGATTATCTTTTAAATTTAAGCAAATCTAGTAGCGGATCAAGGAACATTACAATGTTAAAAATAAAAGAAGCATGAAATGTTTTCTTTTGCTTAAAGGGGTTGCTAACCCCCTCTGGCGTAGCCTCTGTAATAATACAAGCAAACACTTTTACTTTTAGTTTTATTTCGACCCTTGATATGAGCTTTTAATAATTTTTAAACAGATATTGTTAAGTAATGTTTTACTTGTCACTAATATCAGTGTCATATGTCTCAACAAATACTTGAAATACACCGCATTCCATTACATTTCTGTTTTGATATATAAAATTAAAAACAAAACCAAAAAAAAAAAAACATCGTCACAATTACCTCTTTATCTTTGAGCATCATATCTTCTAAACGTTCTAGTAAATTCTTTGGATCTATTCTATGGTACTTGGGTAGAATGGACTGAGTGACAATGCCTTAAAATCTGGTATTTCCTATCACATTCGAGATTACACTTTTTCTAGTAGTAGTAGTAGTAATTCTCCTAACGAATTCATTTACTATTTGAAGTCACACGTTCTTGTGTAATTCAGAAAGTTTAAATTTTGCACAGTCTTACATACAGATGGATTATAAACTTTGTTCTAATATTACTAATAACCGTGTGACACTAACACAACTGCAGGACATAACAATGCGAATTGCGATAAATTAAACAAAACCTATTTCTGTCGATAATACCGAGTCACGGATAACGTCAAATCTATCATCTGGCCGCTAGGGTTTCTTTTAATGAAAGAGTATTTCATTTATTATAGTATAATAGCTTTGTGCTTAACTTCAAACAAACAATCAAAATCAGACTACTAATAACAAAAATAAAACTATGCACAAAAAAAAAGAAGAGAAGTTTTAAGTTGTTTTGATCAGGAACTCGTATTACTGCAACAGTTAGGTACCAAGTTGTCTTTTCAATTAAGAATAAATTAAATGGATTAGGTATTTAACTGGTGACGCTAAGTTGACTATTTAATGTCTCTGATGTTGTTGTTTTCTTAATGCAAAGCTGCACAATGAGCTATCTGTATTCTGTTCACCGCAGATATTAACGTTCTGTGTCCGCAAACTTACCATTGACCCACCGAAGGGACGATCCCCGGTGGCTTAGCGGAAAGTTTGAGAGCTTATAACGCCAAAAATCTAGTTTCAGTTCTCACGGTGGACACAACATAGATAGCCCATTGTGTAGCTTTGTGTTTGAAAGCAAATAAACATTAACGCTTAATATCTGTTATATTTAAATAATCTTCAAGTTAATTGGAAAGTTTTTGTGTCGTTTGTAATATTATTGTTGTCCTTTTGTAACCAACATATTTTTCTTTTAATTCAAAGCTAATCATTAAGCTACATAACTATTGCGAGCTGGTTCGTGTGTATATGAATATAATGTTACAATAGGTTCTGAAATATGGTAGCGCTTGCAGATTAGTGTGTATTTTTAATTTTCTGTTTTTAAAGAATGCAAAATTATAACACAAAACTCTACTTGCTGAAACATTTGAAATGACATTTGCTTAGTTTCTTGGAATTTTAATTACCCTGTATAACATGCGCTAGAAACTATTCAGGGAGGGGCTACTATAGTTTTGTGTTAAAATCTAGATAAAGGGTTTCTTAGTTCAAATGCAACTGCGGGGGAAATAAGTGTCTGTTGGTTCAATGTCTTACATCCCATAAATGAACAGTGTTTGGATGCGATATTTTGAGATACACCGACTACTCTTAAGAATAACTGATAGGTTCCACAGAATAACAAGAAGTCCAACAGAAAATTGTTCGTTTGTTTGTTTTAAAGTTCGTGCAAAGCTACACGAGGGCTATCTGCGCTAGCCGTCCCTAATTTAGCAGTGTAAGACTAGAGGGAAGGCAGTTAGTCATCACCACCCACCGCCAACTCTTGGGCTACTCTTTTACCAACGAATAGTGGGATTGACCGTGACGTTATAACGCCCCCACGGCTGAAAAGGCGAGCATGTGTGATTGGACGGGGATTCGAATCCGCGACCCTCAGATTGCGAGTCGAGCGCCCTAATCACCTGGCCATGCCAGGCCCCAACAGAAAATGATATGCAAAGTTAAACTGTATGCTCTGACTTTTGACTGAGTTGTGAGTAGATAAAAAGACTAAACACAAAGAAAAACAAGTGAAAGTGAAACTGTAGTAATTCAGTGTTGTGCTTGTACACAGCAATCAAATCTCCACAAAAATAAGAGACTCTTGGACCTAACTTGCAGAATACAAGTGCATCAATTTATAACAGGTGAGCTTAAAGAGACAAAACACTTTACTGAATCAAACAAAACTGAATGACACAGGAAACAAGAATTGACAAAAAATAGTTCATAAATTCATAAAATTGTAAAGGGACAAAAGGAGCTTATTAGCCCATTAAGGATGTCTCTTCCAGCCCCCAGCTATAACCACCCTTTACACTCATGCATTCATCCAATCTTTTCTTGAACTTTTCTTTTATATTGTTACGTATCTGCTTGTTTGT
>NW_013669482.1:0-38300 GCF_000517525.1 Limulus polyphemus | reverse complement strand
ATCAAAGTAACTACTGCTCTCTTTTCACTCATATATCCCCCGCAGGCTTTCCCTGCCAGGCTTATATACTAAGGAAAAGGGCATCTCGAACACACTCAAACTTCCCCGATCATTCCAGAAACTCATCAGCAGAGTTACGTGACTTCCGCTGTCGTAACAATATCATGACAAGCTTGTAAACTGAAATTCTAAAGTAATTGAATAGGCCTAAGTGGACTTTTAATAAGAAGAAGATAACTATGTATATATAGTGTTTATGATATGGCTGTAATCTCTATAGTGTGAAGACTTTGTTGTACATATTGTTACGTCTCCGTTTGTTAATGGATTTTCCGTAAATTCGTTCCGACGAAACTTTAGCGACACAAGTCCTCTCTTAAATAAAACTGGTTTATTCTTTCCGAATACAACTTTACGATACACTCAATTTAACAGTCGCGCTATAAGAAACTATAATTCACGTCTCACGAGCTCGACTTCAACAATACGTCTCTCTCTCTGACTGCAGTTGAATTACTCATTACCTACACACATTGTCACGTCACGCCGTGACCATCTTATATATACCAAACCACCCCCAATCTAGTAAATGCTAGGGCATTCACGAAGGAACAGGATATTTCTAGAAAGCAGGTGGCGTGACACTAGTCACGTGACCTCGCTGACGCAACAATATGTTTAACTTGTTCCGAATACATATATATTATTTGAAAACAAGTAAAGTGTGTGCTGTTTATTCATTGTTGAATTTATCGCTAACAAGTCACGGACATCTGTAGAACAAGAAGAATCCTAAGCCCAACAACAACAACATAGTATATATATACTTATACTATTAAGAAATATAAGTAAAAGCTATTTATCTCGACAATAGGGAAAAGAAGAACTTATATATATATATATATATATTATTTTTAAAATCTGACAATTGGCGAGCCACAGCCAGGATCATACAGTGTCAAACGGTGATAGAATAAAACATGAACGACAGCGGAAATAAGTAGGCCTATCCATATACGTACAACTGTAGTAGTATTGAGATTAAAATTACGCTATATAACCATGTCAACAGATTTTGATAAATGGGTAGTAAGAGGATCTCAACTTAGGCTAAAAGACAGTGAATTACGAGAGTTTGTTAAACAACAACAAGAACTGGAAAGAAAAGAACGGCAACAGAAGAAACAAATTGAGAAAGAAAGACTAAAAGAAGAAAATGAGAGAAAGGAGAAACTACAAATAGAGAGAATGACAATACAAATTGAGAAAGAAGAAAAAGAGAGAGGGGAGAGACTAGAAATAGAGAGAAAAAGAGCACAAACTGAGATAGAAAAACTCACCCAACTGAAGGACACAAGAATGACAATGGAGTCAGGGCTAGCCGACCCAAGCTGCCCAAATTTGATGAACATAAAGATGACATGGATGCTTTCCTGGAGAGATATGAAAAGTCAGAACTGGGACAAAGGCGACTGGGCAGTCTCTCTCAGCCCACTTCCCAGAGGCAGTCAACCCGGTTTACCTCCTTTAGCTGTGTCTGGATAAACACAGTGCCTTAACATACTGTCTTCTATGAGCTATTACATTAAACGAGTTCCTACAGCATCACAAAATTAATAAATACCACCTGAATTATATAAGACTAAGACGTTTTAGCTAGGAATTATTAAAGCCTGGTTTAATATTGTTACGTCTCCGGTTGTTAATTAATTTTTCCGTAACTTCGTTCCGACGAAACTTAAGCGACACAAGTTCTTTCTTAATAAAAACTGGTTTATTCTTTTCGAATATAACTTTACCGATACACTCAACTTCAACAATCGCGCTAAACAAACGCTATAACAACGAACGTGCTCAATACTACTTCTGACTGCAGATCAATTACTCACTATCTACGCACACATTACATTACCCTTCTTTTATATACCAGCCTACCCTATCTAGCAAATACTAGAGCATTCGCCAAAGTACATGATAGTTCTAGAAACGTTGCGTCACAGTAGTCATGTGACTCGTTGACGCAACAATATTCATAATGTCACTTTTGTATACATCAATTCATTCAGGCCAACCTAGGCTAAATAAATATTCCAAAGAAAAATACATTTATTGTGCAAGGGGACCAACAACACTAGGAAACAAACTGTTAAGATATTTTGTCGTCAATCAGGAGTTGATGCACTCACCACAGTTGATGATGCAGAAAGACGAATATGAGCATATCCATCAATGCAAAGACTATTCCACTTGGATTCATAACAAATGTGATTCATATTCTTTGCTAAGAAAGCACACAACTCCCTCACTGCACACGGAAGAGTTATATACACCTCAAGTGTACTGGCGATGAGTCTAGTTAACTTTATGTGGTTTGCTCCACAGGACTTCAACTAATACTTGACTAGACAGGGCGAACAGTTTTTACAATATCATATGATAGCTCAGAATGTAAGTGTTATAGTGTATGTTCACTCCCATTAATATTATGATCAAAAATAGCGTAACTTTCTAATAATTAAGTAGAAATAACACAATGCAGTACATACATTTGATAATGACCACCACTTGATAGTTCAGAAATCATGGAACGGAAATTTGGGATTAAAAACTTTACAAGCATCTGTTTACGGTTTGTATTACTAATACTGCTAAACCATCAAACAAGAGTGATGAGACAAAATGCACATCTCCACCTCACCCACCACTTTATACAACCCAGAGAGTAGTTGACTATTGAAATGAGCTCCCTGATCAACTTCAGTGATAACATATAATACTGGTTATCTTGGAGAAATTGGCCACCAGCTGTTGGTAGTATGACACAAAACCAAAGAAATTACTTTTAGACTTCTCATTTGGTCACTGGTTGAAGTCAATCTTACACCACTGTAATCTTTTGCAGGGACAATAAAGACTTCATCTGTACCCACACTATGACCAAGAAATCCCACCTCCAAGTACATGAGTACACACTTTCCCTGTTTCAGCTTCAAGTCTGCCTTTATATATATTGAAGTACCATGTTCAGGTTTTTAGCAGTAAACTGAAGTGGACAGCAGCCAACGACCATCACATTGGTGATACAGATCAAGCATTTTTCTCATTGCAACCCATACAGTGTAGACTCAGTTACCCTACCAGATGAGGTGTAGACATTACACAGGACAAATGGTATGAATGCAAAACACATGAATACCATCTCAAGTAATAAAAGCAGTCTTAGGTCTGCTCTCGTCATTCATTTTGACTTCCAGTATATAAATACCACGTCCTAACAACCACTATTGGAGATGACCAAACACTCTCCGAGGGCTGTATGATTCTGGCTTTTAACATCTACTGTATCTCAATGCTGTGAGAGCCTGCACTTGTTTAATTGGATGTATATAATGACAAGTTATTTTGTTTGCCCTAATTGGTCACCTTGTCCCCATACACATTGAAAAATTCAACCAACAAGTCACTGGGCTTTAGTTGGTGTGTTGAATCAAGATAATTTGTACAATCGTCATCTAGTGATCTCAGATATTTGGTAACTGTGTACTCACTATTGGGACAAGGCACAATAGAAACAACATTAGTGTTACTGCTATTTTTGGTCGCCTCCACTTTATCTACCAGTATTACAGTAGGAAGCTGGATAGAGGACTGCCCATAATTGCAGAACAACACTAAAACTTCATTTGTCTATACTTGGACAAATCATTGTTTGAGATAATTGCACCCGTTTTCTACATATGAAACAGCACATTTCATGTTAGAGCTTTCTATATATAAAACAATAGATTTCTTGTTAGGTTTGTTACTGTGTTACACGTTATCAATGCACTAGACCTTAACCTTAGTAAACTAAGGAACACCACTTGTGTACATAGAGATCTTGTAACCCCTTCTGAAACATACATTCATACAGTCCGTTGTCCCTAGGTCTAATTTGACTAGCATTGGATTACTTTCCCATGGAAACACTGCTCAGTTGTTTGCATAAGTAAAATTGATCAATAATTTTTGCAGTACACATCCATCTCAGCATACCAGGGTCATAGACGATGACTTTCTTTATTCTGTTGACATTACTTAGATGTAGTCAGAGATTTGCCTGTTCAGTAATGACTAATCAATCATCATTTACCAGAATGAAGTGAGTGTTGACTGGCTATAGTGGTTGCTTCACTCAGAGTACCTAATACACTATGAGATCAACCAGTGTCCTGGTAGCTGCTGTGTCAGTTGGGATTTCTATCTCCCACTTCCGTACATTTATGGGCACATAACAAAACCAAATATAGACCTAAAAGATCTAAGCTAACCACTGATCTTTTTGGTGCAAGTTTTTCCACTGCACTACCTTAAGTCAATAACCAGACCTGAACTAGTTTCTGAAAGTCAAAGTAGCAGCATCTACAGCTTGCTGCTGGCTATGATGCACCTGCTTCACAGTTAATCAATAATGTTGTTTTCATGCCAAGGTAAAAGTGTTCAATTCGAAGTAAACCAATTCCAGAGTGTTGTCCAGTCAGAAGTATTATCAGCATTTGTTGCAGCACAAACATCATAGGAGCATCAGGGAAGCCCAGCCCACTTGCTGGGAGTCAATGGAGTTGTGTTGCAATTGTGGGATGTATTGACTGCTAGTTTGCCTTCAACAATGCCCGAGATTGGCATGGTGCAGTCACCATGCTGTCCCATTCACATGGCACGGACTGTCTATTTAGGTAGCTAAGTTCTCAGTGGGACTCTTCTTTTGATCATTAAACTTAGTCCAATTGATAGTTATGTTCTCCACTAAGTCAAAATGTTGGCACATCTTGACAATGATTGTATTCTAATCCCAGTTTTCTTCCTTGCTTAAGTGTCCAATAAAATCAAAGGTTGGACAATCCAAGCTGAAGATTAAGCATTTCCCCCCCTGTATCTGAGTCCAGCCATTACAAACAGTGACCAGCCTGAAATGCATCAGGATATGTTCCAGGACCTCTTTAGTTGCACGCCTAAGCTTAGCCTCACATAAAGGGACATCGGATTGGGGTATATGCCTCTTAATATGCTCTGATATGTCATAAAAATCATGAGTACAGTGGGGTGAGCATGCCCAGGTACTCTTACATTCAGACAAGTATAAGGTCCATCGATCCTTATCCTAATTCATGGTTGCCTTGGCAGTATAACTCCTACCATAGAGAAGCTCACGACTGCTCCATATCTTCATTAATCAGTGCCGTCTGTTTCACCTGCTAGTAAAACAGCCCAGGGTGGTGGATGTTGTCCACCAGTGGTACCTTCAGTCTTTCCTGGTTAATTTCATTTGCTTAGAAGAAAAGGTTGTATTGATTAAAAACATTGGTTAAGGGTAACTATGTCAAAGTTTTTGTTGTTTTTTCTTTTATATATGAATATTATAACATTGTTAAATATTTCAATTTGATCTTTGTTAGAGGGTATTTTTGTAATCATACTTTTGTATTAATTCAATAAATGGTGTTTTTGAAATTACAGTTTTGAGTGTCTACCTTGAAGGTCGTTATTATGTTATGTAGCACATTCCTCAAAATGAATCTATGACAAATAGTACTTATTATGCTTAATGTATTGTGTGAATTTGAATTGTATCATTATTAACGGGTATTTTCTTGATTGATTTTGATTTGAATTAATGTTAAATGGGTATTAATTATTGAATTGTATCGTTACTAAAGAACTGCTAGTCTTTGTTGAGTAAAAGTGTTTTACAGGGACAAAAGAAAGTTATAGTACTCCTTGATCAACATGCTTATGTAAATCTAATTGATTTTAAAGCTGGAGTTAATATCAGCTTGTGGACCAGCCTGAAACAAAGGGGAATGAAAAGTGTGATTTATAGGCAGAGCATGAATTTTTTCCCCATATTTTGATGTGAAATAAGAAATATTTTTTTGTTTATTCAGGTGTATCAGCAGTTTTCACTTAATAGGTGGTGAAGAAAATCATCAGCTTTCATTCTGGCCATCTTTGTTCAGTACCTTTCCTTTAATATAACACCTGGTCTACCTGTAGTAGCTATAACTGTACAGTTGAACTTTGTGTATGAAAATAGCCATCAGTATCTTCCAATAGTAGCCTGTGTTTTGTCAGGTAATGTCTCAAGGTTACAGCCTCCCTTATTTTCAAATGGGAATTACCAGTCATGTAGGTAGTAGGTAAGATTAACATTAACATAAAAAGTAAAGTGAGCTTTATTAGTTATTCTGGAAAATTTGTCAAAATGGAATAAATCTTGAGGTAATACCGCTAGTCTGATCAACTTACCTCTCCAGTAAAGGCGACTGTTCGTCGTCCAAAAGTAACATCCACACAACATTGTTTCATTGTGTATTGCACACTTGTGTTCAGACCATTTATTTATGAGCACAGACTCATGTTTAAGTGGAACTTAGTATTATTTTGTAATATATGTTGTCGAACCTCCTATTATATAAAGTGTGGTAAAATTAGGTAAAACTGAATTAACTTTTAAAAAATAGTATAGGTCCAAAAGAGATATGGTAAAGATACTAATTACAAAGTAATGGTATATCTCTAAGTAACCGAGCCATGAGAATAGACTAAAGAAACAGGCATAAAGTAAAATGCAAATAAACAACTTTTAATAATTGAAAAACACAAACATGTTGTGTATACTTGCTATATTCAACTACCCAAGCTGAATTCATGTTCCAGACTGATTAAATCCAGCATTTCTCAGTCATATATGCCAGAGTGACTAGTGTAACCCATGTGACTGGCCATTCTCATTCAAATATAACACCTGAAATACCATTGAAAGGCACTGTGTTGGTATCTTTGCACAATGTGCAGTATTGTAGCAATACCTCTCTTGTGCAAAATAGGTATTATCTATCAGAGAACAAACAAGGCACAAAAGCAGAATGAAATCAACTTAAAGGAGAATGTGAAACCCACACAATATCAAATATATTACAAATTCAGAATAAATACGACTATAATATTACAAGATGACAAATATGTATGGTATATTCATATACTACAAGTGGCTTGAGGAAAATCAGTTTTTACCTGAAAATACCACATAACTACAGGTACGTTTAAACTTGCTATACCGTTGGTAAAAATGAATGTATATTTTGTGACTAATTGAACATGTATATTTTTGTGCTATAATTTTGTTTGTTTTTTTGTAACATTTATCTTTTATAAATATAGTATAATAAAAAATGCAGGTATTCAAATGTCCAAGTCATGTACAGAAAGACTTTCCACACCACAGTTACTTTTCTAAATTTGATGGATGCACAGGAAAGGAAACTACAAATTATGCTGCTGTTCATCTTCATTGGAATACAGCTTCAACTGTCATCAAAGAGGACTTCAAGATTACAGATACATGTTTCCTTGAGAAGTCTGCTCACAAAGTGGCCTGTAAAATGCTATGATATTTGTTTCTATACTATCATTAACTAGGCAGTGAAAATTATTCAGTTATTTGTAAAAATTACTAAACAATAAGCTTCCTATTTGAAGTCAAGTGTTTTTTACTGCACTGACAAAGACTTTTTTATTTTATTTGGAGGATAATTTAAACAATAGTTTCTTCACGTATATTTTTTTTTAATTAGCTCAAGTGTCTTATAAATATTGCAATTTAGTTAACTTACAAAAGCTTTAATACAATTTGAAAATCTCCTGATTGGACACCAATAACTCTAAAAAATTACAACACTAAAATCTGGGGTTTGATTCCTTGCAGTGGACACAGCAGACAGCCCAAAGTGGCTTTGCTCTAAAACAAACAAACAATTTGAAAATTGTATCTGTCTCTTCATTGTTGTAAACCATACACACATATAATCTGTACTTGTAATTGCAAGTAAAATTAGATGAGGTAGCTTTTGAAAAGAGTCATAGCACTTCTTTTCAAAGTATAAAACCTCTAGGCTGTAATATACACATATGGCTGTAAGTAATTCTTGTGCTTTTGATTAAAAAAAATATGCCATTCAGTTTTCTATTGTATGGAGTAAGATTGAATATTGTTTCACAGTGTTAAAGAACAATGAAAGACAGCTTGTACCTTCAAACAGAATTTGAAATAAGACTACAACTAATATGAATAATGTGTACCTACATATTAAGAAATCCTGTTAATTCTGTTACTAACAAAAATAAATCTACAACCTAAGCTTGAGTAATGTTTTCATAAGGAATGAAACATAATTTATTCTATCTATATAGACTTGCTAATATCCAAGAAGATTTCTTGACATTTTTCATGAAGTTTTAACAATAGCTTTGCACTATCTTGATCTCATCATCAGATTTTTTTTTCTCAGCATGTGCACAATGAATAAATTTCTTTTTATCAAAGATTCTTTTAATAAAATCATCTTATGATTAGCCAACAGAATACTTTGAATACTTTAAAAAATGTACTGTATGGTTCAAAAGTTGACTGAGCTTATGAATCCTTTCCTTTTACAAATATTTTTACTGAGAAAGTTATGTAATTTTGTAGTCAGCCAGTAAGGCCTTTTTTGGGGTGGGGGGTTCTTGTACTCAAAGAATTAAAAACAGCACAAAATTTGAAACCATGACTAACCAGTTGGTGAACTTGTTTAGTAACTTATTTCAAGTGATATTGAATGCTACCCTAAATTGGATATTACTTTAAAATATCTTTTTCAATATATCTTTTCAAAGTACTCTGCAGAAAGCTTCCAGGAGAGCTTCTGGTACTCTCTCCAGCTCTATTTTAGGCAATCTTAAGGCTACTGGGTAACGTGTCATATAGGTTCTAGTGGTCCAATCAAATCTACAGCTACTCTACTGAATGGCTTTTCTATGAGAGGCATCTCACCCAGTGGCACTTTGGCTACCTTCCCTCTAAGTATTGTCCTTTGACAGATGTCATATGACCTACAGAATCTGGTTACATCTCTGATGACCCCCAGCCAATGGAAGTTGCTGGTGGTTCTGCCTGCCATCTTCTTCACTCCTAGGTGTCTTCCCACAATTGATTCATGAGCCAACTTCATCACTTGAGTACCATATTCTATTGGTACTATGATTTGTTTAACTTCCCCAGTAGAACTGCCTTGATAGACCTGATACAGAGCTCCCTTCCAGTCCTCTTTTCTGTAAGTCTTTTTCCCGTTTGTCTTGTGCTCGACTTTCTCCCCGCCACTGTTCCAAGGTTTCTGCAATGTAGGGTATTTCTTCTGTGCTTCATTCAGTTCCCGTAGACCTACATTCGGGATGTCACCTTTTGAGACTTGCAAGGGTTTGATGTCTTGCTTGCTTTTCTTTTCCTGAGCTCTTGTAGTGACTGACTGCAGATGCTTCATCAGTATTCTTTTCGTTTGGTTCCTCCAAAATTCTACTGCCTGGTAAATTGCCAATCACCAACTCGTAGATGAGTGCTTTCATACATATGGCCTCAAGGTCTCCCATGTATTATGGAGTGTCCACCATCATTCTTGCTATGGGAAACTTTCTCACTGTCCCATCAATCAGCAGACAGATACGAATCTAGAAACATCATCTGGTCATCAGATACTAGACTGATTCTTACTGCTGCACCTAGTGTCTCACAGGACTTTCATTTTCTTGTCCCAGAAAGAGCCTTCACCTACTGACATGTTGTGGTTTGTTGGCATCTCTCTATGTTTGTCACATGCCCCAATAACCACTGGCACTGTTGACTTGTTTGCTAACGTAAGCTTACCATCAGTCATGCATCTGACATAAGTTGTCTCATTGCGTTTGTCTCTAACTCATACCCCTCTCCCCCTTTTTCTTCCGTTTTTTAAAAATAGTTTGAACCAATGCTTGATAAAAGGTTTCTAATATATATATACATATATATACACATATATATTGCACATTTTATTATCTGTCATAAGTGTAGTGAAGACCAACTAATTCACTGTTTTCAATTAAACTCAAATGTATTTGTCATATGTGCAAAAAAAGAGATTAGGTTGGTGCTGTTCACTTTTTTTCTCCTAGTACTTTACTTTTATAGACTACATGTTAATCAAGACACAATAACAAGCTCTTGTCTTACCTGAAGGTCGGTCTATGAACTTTGAATGACATTATTTCTGTGTATATAGAGCAGTATCTTCTCTCCCTATTTCTTGTTTGTAATGTTAGTGCATCTGTCCAATAAAGACAGATTTATAGTTTTTAATCAATACATGTTTTAACACGATATGTTCCTTTTTAATTTTCGTCTAGCTGCATACTTTTAGGTTAAATCAAATTGTGCAAAGAAACTAATAATTCAACATAATGAGTTTGAAAGTCATAAATACATTTAAAAGTACAGAATCTGAGTGACGATACATCAAATCCTTAAACCGGTTTTTCAAAGGCTTAAATTGAGTAATTTAATTACAAGAAATGAGATAAAAGTTCTAAAATTGTCCATATGGTGGTTACGTATTATTGAGGTATTTGTCAGTTTTACCTACAATTTAAGCATCGATAATAAATAATAATACAGGTTTTATCCTCAATAAGACTGCCATGATTATTTTGTTATGATCAGAGTCAAGACTTCTTTTTCTTCTTTTATACACTTGCGATTCATCCTATAATGATGATCTCATAACAAAAAAGTTTCATGATTGTGTGCTAAGATACTAAATTAACTTTCTAAACTAATATTTGATGATAAATGGCCTTTGGTAATATCTTGGACAACAATTTTTGGTGTGTTCGACAAGAAATGCATCAATCTACTAAACCAAAAGAGAAGCAAAACTGTGGAGGTGTTTAATATGTAGGTGAGAAAATTAGCATAATTTAAAGCTGTTATAATCTGCTCTGTTTTCTTCAATGAAACATTTGCAATGATCATAAGCTCATATATAAGATGATGAACAGCACTATTTTTATTAGATTTCGGGAACTTTAACAAATAAATGTGTTAGAAATGACCAAGGGGAACATTACTAAACAATACATCATAGCAGTTAAAATATAAAAAAAGAACCAGATTATTTCCACTGAAGAAGAAAATCCAACTTTATTTGTCATCAAGTCGAATAAAAATATCAATATTAATTGAATATCAAACATACAAGCATTTATTTGAAAGCAAGCTTTTGAGACAAGTTGGAGAAAAACACATGAATAAAAATAGCCGTTAATAGGCAAAATTTTTGCTTTAAAATTCATTACATGGTCTATTTCAATTAGCTAATTACCAGTAAGAGATTTAAGTCTACAACACATTATTTAATATTTCTATAGCTCTACATATGAATAGATGCTTTATTTTAGAAAAGGTGTACGGACAGAATATATAAACGTATGTGTAATAAAAAGAAATATGGAAAGGCAACAATTATTTTCAAAAAATAATAAGTGGTAGGTGTGGAGTAACGAAAGTATCACATTTGTATATAGAATATAAACAGAACTGCACTGTTACAGTTGACCGTCAAACATCAGATCAGTTGGAAAGTGAATAGTTCTCTCCCAGAAACGAGCCTGGGAATATGCCTACTAGTGAAAAGTTAGTGCCGTACGTGTTACTTCACAAACAAGCAGGGTTTGGTTACAGTAAGAAATCTACAAAGTGACTATACTTCATACTGTTATAAGTTGGTAAATATTTTATTTTTCTGTTCCAAGATTAGGCTAAATAAATTTTATTTGGCTTTGTTATCCCAACAAAATTTGATGTTCTTTCAAACTTAGAATGCAAGCGCTATTATGCTTCTATGAATTGAACACAGATTGTGAAGCAAAGTTCACCAGTGCAAATTATATATATATATATTTAAAGGTAGAGAATTTTATGCGTCATCCAGATGATACCATTAACAGTTCTATGTCGTAAGTCAAATATTAAATTAACATTGTCATTTATACATATTTTTATCTGCTTAAACCTACATATTAACAGAGAGAGAATACGTAGAAGTTGATGGTTAGATTGATAGTGATAATATTGGCGCTATCAAAAGTTGCAATGCTAGTTATTGAATGGAAAACATAAATCCATAATGATGAAAGTTATTCATTTAATTTTAGTTTCTGTCTCCATAAGATAACACGACAAACAATTTATAAGCTCTTTTCGTAGACCATTCAACTCATTTGCAAAAATTAATTAGAATATTTTCACTGTTTTTATAATGTAACGTTCATAAAATATTTCGCATGGTTATTAAGGCAAATCAGTACAAACCTTCCTCATCAAAACCTGAGCATGGTTACACATATGCTAATACACAGTGAGCAATAGTGTTTGTTTGTTTGTAATTAAGCACAAAGCTGCACAATGGGCTATCTGTGCGCTATCCACCAAGGGTATCGAAAACCGGATTCTAGCGTTGTAAGTCCGCAGACATACCGCTGTGCCACTGGGGGGTAAGCAAGAGTGAATCACCTAATAAAGATATTAAGGGTACTAGTAGTATTTCATATTTCTTTCAGATGAAAATTGCAGTTGTTCAGAATAAGATGCCAGCTAGACTAATGTAATAGAAATATAAGAAGTGCGAAAAGGGCGTTCGTTTATCCGTGTGTGTGTGTGTGTGTGTGTGAGGGGATACGCTATGGCCCACACTATATATTATATAACACATCACATATTGTTTTGTTACCATTAATATTTTTTTTCCACGCACCAACCCCCTACCCCCCCCCCCTCTCTCCAATATGCCATTCAGTTAAAATGTACTTTCCATAAAACCATCGTAAGAAACGCTCGGTCTGCCAATGGTGCAATATTTTCTGGCCGCTTAAAGATATTTAATATTACTTAACTGTTTACGTATGTTATTACATCATGATATCACTGTTTCATGGGGTGTACAGAGAAGATCGTTTTGGGCATTCATACTAACAACATGACAACAACATAGCAGTGTTTTTGCGTATAAAAGCAACCAAAAACCTTAACTATATATAATTATAACACGAGTCAATTTTTCTAACACTTCTTATTTTGGATATTATTTACTCTAAGGATTATATCAATTCGTATAATTTGTTTCTTGTTAAGCAAGTACAAAGCTACACAATGGGTTATCTGTGCTCTGCCTATAGCGGGTATCGAAATCCGAATTTTAACGTTATAAACCCTCAGTCTTAACGTTGAGCCACCGAGGATGATTACGTATATAGTTTAAATACGGCATTTATAACAATCGGTTTAATTCTGTCAGATTGTCCAGTGAGCAGTTTTGTAAACATTCAGAATCATATCATGTACGTATGAAAATAACTTTCGAACAAAATTGTACGACCTCATTGCACCCATGCCATATAGTTACAACAGCATGGTTTTCACCTCATATGCTCGTAGAGAAGCAGTAGCGTAGTAAGGATCTGAAATGTCCCGACGCAAAGTCTTCTATACCCCTACCCCCCATACTCACTAGTCTTTCTTCCACAATCCCATACATACCATCAATTCCTCAGCCCTTCCTTTTTCACTTAATCAACTAACATCAGGATTTTTTGTTTTCTTTAAAGAATTGAAGACAATGGTTACAGTCACTAATAGTAATCTCTTGCGTGCCTTTTTCAAACTCAGGAAAATGCAATGCTGGTTGGCCCTCTGGAGCAAAACTGTATTTTTAAAAAGAATCATAATATCATCAAGGCGGTTCCTAAACCCTAACAAAATACTGCCAAATATTGTGTTTTAATTTCATAACATAAGTAAATTATTGATAAAATATAACAATATTATCACAATCGGGATTTTATCTTCATATTCAACATTTACTGAGCAAGCTTTCAAATCCGTCTCTTCAAAATAAACTCATCTCTAAAAGTATTCAATATTGTTGAAAAACGATTACCCTAAGTATTTCTCAATTGTTGTCATTCTAAATATTACACTGTGTGTCACTATTGTTTTCAACGACAGATGTATTATTACTTTTACAAACACGGACACACGTACATTCACTATACATTTTAAAGCTGTTTTTATTACGTATCAGCCTAAAAACGGTTCCAAGAAATGAACCGGATTGGGTTATTATTTTTTGTCATTGCCAGGTTTTCTTTTACCGTTTTTCTTATTGTTTTACCTTTATGTATATATAAATATATACATATAAACTTGTAAACGTTTAGTGGTTCTTTCGGTGATCCTAGGACAACTACCTTCCTTACACCACCTATTGTAAAGAGAAGAAGAACTTTCCGAAACGGTTACTTAACTTGATTTTGATGCTGTTCAATTATTATAATAGATCTGTGGCTCTGCCCTCATCATATATACATCACAACGAACACTGCAACAAGTTTCTAACACTAACAAATGTAACTATCATTGAAACGTCGTTCGGACACCGATTAAACTTGTTATTTAGCCATTTATCTTTTTAACAAATTACCAAGATAATCAATCAATCAAACTATCGCACTATAAAGGTATTCTCTAAGATGTTAATTAATCAACAGCCTTAACAGGTCTGTTATACGGCACTTATTTTGGTAATGTAATACAGTTTCCATTGGATACGAAGACGTTCGAATTACAACCACATTTCAGGCATCATTATACTGCGAGTATCAGTGGGATCAAACATTTTCAATATACCCAACTCCTTGTCTAAACTTAGGTTTTGTATGATGCAACCCTGGCTTTTTTAACGTGCTGCAATGGCGTGTTAAGACTTGCTTTTTCATAATGCTCGAGAAAAATGTGCCCTAAACAATTGTATTTTGAAAATGTTAATATTTATCTTTAATATTTTTTTTATAAAGCACAAAGCTACACAATGGGTTATCTGTGCTGTGCCCACCATGGGTATTGAAACTCGATTTTTAGCGTTATATGTTATCAGACTGAGCCACTTTTGGAAGGTAAATCAAGCCGAAAATTAGAAGCTACACTAAACACCTCAAACACATCTAAGAATCTGTAGAATGATGGATTGGGATTGAGAATTAAACTGAGAAAAAAATCTCGTTTTATAATTTAAAAATGTAAGTAATCTTCTATCAGTTACGAAAAAACAAACAAACGAGTACTTCGCGAGATTCATCAAAACAACCAACATAACTTCATTTCTGAAAAAAAAAAGAGAATACGTAACTCCAACTGTTTTTTATTTGCGAATTCCTCACATAAACGAAATAAAAACAACTTGTCATTCCCTCTTTCTATAAGAGCATCATGGCCAGTCGTACTGTAAAAACTGCATTCAGAACAAAAGTGGACTTTACGTACAGTCTAAGTATAAATACATCAACGTGTTCAGGAACTTGACAAAGTAATTCCTACATTCAGTGTTTGTTTCTTTGTTATGGGTTTCTTGTGTAAAATTTGATTAAGTTTTCTTCAATTTATGAGTGCAAGCCAACTTGCTCATCAACAGCAAAGTTTCACTCCAACGTTAAGATAAGTCAAACAATTTCCTTTCAAGAGGATTTAAACTCATGTCTGACTTTTTAATAAATATTTAAAGCAATTTAATGTACAAATGAGTTCTTAGCAATGAAATGAAAACATCAGGATTGTGTGCTTATTGAAATTATATATATATAGAGCATACAGTATTTCACAGACCCTGCAACTAGTTCGTGATTTGCTAAATTACAAATAATATTTCTATACCGTTAAACCGCTGAAGCCAAATTTTTAAATATTCGCGTATATCATTCCTCTTCTTTTTTTTCTTCTTCTTATAACTGTCTCCTTGGGCAAACATGTATTTACAAGTTCTAAATATAAAAAGAAATGGATTCAGATCTGTCATTGGAAATATTTCTAACAATAATTCGTACACGTTAAATAAGAAATTTTCAAACAACAGAATACACGAGAAAGACTTCTATCTGACCCTGTATTTATAAACATTAAAATTAGGCGGCCTTGTGGACGTCTTAATAACGATGCGCCCTTAAAAGCCTTGTTCAGAAATTCCTTAAAGTGAGATGAAGAAGGAAAAACAAACAATCAGACAAATGTTTTGGTATACAGCACAGTCCAATATCAAAATAAACGAACTGAATCAGGTTAATTACGTGAAAAATGAAACAGTTTTAACACCACACGGCGGAAAATGACAGTGGACTAGTTTATTATCAATACTGCAAACTTTGAAAATAAAAAGAAGGAGAAAACAACTAAGATTACACACGACATGTCTGTCTCAAATAGCACAATCACGAATGACAAAAAAGGCAACGTGATAACAGCAGTATAAACACCGGTATTATATTTTGATCACACCAATTTTGATCACGTCTAGAAGAAATAGAACGTGAAACTAATTTGAATGTTCTGATACCATTCAAGCGTTTGAACAAACACACAGTTGAAAATGACATAACAATCCGAAACTCTCGCCCGTTTCATACATTGTCATCTTCAGGGTTATCCCACAACGGATAAAAACAAATTATGCTTCTCATCTTGGCATCCACACCTATAATCTGTGCAATTTCAGTGTATTCTATATAATACCTTAAAACAACTATATTAAGGGGTATTGTGCAGTTCCCACGTGGTGTTTTTTTATGCACAGATAATAAAACCAAATGCTTAAATACACACAGATATTACCCACCAAACTCTTTACACCAGAGTTTTATTACTAAAACTCTAATGAAATAAAACTCAATCAACACACAAAAAGCTATCATTTCAAATAATAAAATTTTAGATATTTTCAAAGTAACAGTAAGATCAGTAGAGAACGCACGTGTTAATCTAGCTCAAACCACAATTTCAGCTATTTACAACTGGCTATAGCATGATTTGTAAGTCATTTACACATTACTAGCTGGAGAACACATACAAAAATGTCCGTAATACCTCTCGTCATTGAATGAAATAAAGTTTATTGTACATGTGTAGGTTCCCACTAGGTGGATGTAATTAAAAGTTGGTAATTCATAGAGAAGATACAGCTTAATTGTTTTAAGTCTCCCTCTTCTTTTTTTGGCCAAGGACTGGAGTGTCTAGTTTAAAGGCTGAAGAGGACTCTATCACAATAAAGTTGCACTTGGTTCTTTCCCTTCGAATGTTGAGGAACCAGCAATAAATTTCTTCGTTAGTTTCTAATCGCATAATTACAGTCTAATTACGTAAGTCTGTGTGGGCAATTTTTCATATTTAAGATTAGATATCCATTGAAACACACATATTTGGTAATGAATACTGTTTATGGTTCCGTTGTGTTGAACACATACAGATACCAAAATGAGACAAATACTTGTGTGGAGTTCGGAACCCAAAATAAGGTTTCTACTTAAAGTAGAATTTGCTTTGACAGCAATTAAATCAAAACGGTATCTCACAGCTTTCTTTCTGTTCTACTTTTTTTACTTTTTTTTTAATCTCCCTATTCATTTTCTTCATTCCAGTCTTCTATGCACCCAGAGCTATTAATAGATTCCTGGCTATCACAGTTGACTTCTTGGTCAACAGTTTGATATCTTGACGTACAGCCTCCCTTATTCCCTAATTCCAAACAGTTTTGAGAAAGGTCATTTTTGTTATCAGGAGCTGGGACAGGCTCCACCTCAATTGTATTTTCTGGTTTTGATAAGCGAACACTGAAGTCTCCTGTCTGTCGTACACAAACACCGTTAATGATTTCCCCTTTTTCAGTGTTATCTTTATGTGTGTCTTCGTCGTCATCGCTTTTAACATCACTGTCAGGGGAATATTCCAGTTCTGGATTCACCCACTGGGGCATGGCAGGTTTTCTCCTGTTGCTACTACTACAAGTAGCAAGTGTACGTTTTAAACTACCCTGATTCAGATGGTGACTATACGGAGAAGGTGACTGTTGTTGTTGTTCTTCTACTGATTCTCGATCGCTATTTTCTGAAACTATTCGATCCTGAGAAAAGTTAGAATCCTCGTTTATGTCACTTGTTGAGTGGTCATCTGGGCTTCTACAAGTGGTCTCAAAAGGACCAGATTGAAAACTGCTACAGCTACTGCCACCACTTCGTGGAAAGTGTTGACTAGACATGCTCAAGTCTAAAGTCCCTGAGTTCTCGTTCTGGGTGTTAAATGGGGAGCAGTTTCTGTAATTGTCATATATCTTTGGAACCTTTCCTTTCTCCCTGCTTATCTCAGCTAGTCGACCATTCAATAGAAAGCGAAACTGGAGAGGATCAAAACCAGTGCTTGGTTCTTTTACTGCGAGCATGGAGATGTTGTTATCATTTGGTTTCTGTTCATTCTGCTGGCCTGTTGGCGACGCTTGCTGTTTAAGCCGCATACGGTAGTTATGGAACCAGTTAGTAACTGTTCGAACAGATAGGTTTAGCTCACTTGCTAAGAATTCTATGGTGGCGGTACTGGGGTAGGGGTCCATAGAGAATGCCAAACGAAGAGCCTCCTTCTGCTCCTCAGAGAAGAGGATTCGTGGTTTTTTGGTTGATGAATACGGTGAAGGTGGGGGGAGTCCGTAATTGAGGATTTGGCTCTCCTTATGCGAGCTGCTAACTTCCTGGACGTCGATAAAATTTCTTTTTCGCTTGTTAGCTGCAAGAGATGATGTATTTACTATACATGACATGTGAAAATGTTTAAAAGGTATATTACAGACATTTGTTCAGAACATGAAACATTAATCTGCACGTTGACACTTATTCAAAACACAACAGATACTAACTAACAAATAATCAGTAAACAAAGAGAGTATCAAAGCAGATAATACTAAAGCACAGTTAGTCTACTAACTGTGATTTAAATATTTGTCAATTAGTGTGTTCAAAGGAAAGCCACTAATAAGTTACACAAAACATCAGGTTTGCGAAATCTAGATTTTAAATTATATAGTGAAATCGCCATTAAGGGGTACATTTACGAAATATAGTTATATGTTAGCTAAATAGTAAGATTTTCAACAAGTATATACATAAGAAAACAATTTTTTTATAGATTACCGAAGCGCGGCTGCTGTCACATGTACAGGGTTGAATAAGTTATTTGAAAACGATTTTGTATATGCAAATCATCGAATCACGTGACAACCACATATAATGTGAAGTCAGGTGGAACAGAATGCTTCCGAACAACATTTTGACATTGTTGAGCGTTTTTAAGTAGTATGATGCCACCAAACATTGATCGCTTTTGGGAAGAGCGTGTAACAGATATTTCTGAAGCAAAGTATTCATATACTTAGATCATAAAGATGTGTTCTAATCGGGGATTTAGAATCTCCAAGATGGGGATATCTCTGGATCTTAATGACATTGGAAAACAAAGGAATATTGGGGAACTTAGGGAACCAACACCACAGAGAAAGGGACTCACAACAAGTCGTACCCCAACTGGGGTAAACAAAGTACGGCGTCTTGCAAAAAGGTGAGAATCCACGAACTCAAAGGTCAGTGAGTGGCAAAAGTAGTCCACGTGTCCCAAGCAACAGTACGCAATATAACCAAGAAGGATCTTCTTCTGGTAACGAGACCAACGTGGTATGGGTTCACCAAAATTTACTTTCCATTGAACTGTCACATACCTCAAGCAGCGGGCAATGAAACTGTTATTCGTGAGATCCCTTATAGTCAAGTTGTGGGATACAACGCCTATGGATTTCTGTGCAATCAGACTGCTAAAACGGGAAACTGTTATCCTCATATATTAGATGACTTATGGAAAGCACACAAAGTGAAGTGGTGTGCTTTGAATATGACAGCCTTACGACAGAGCCTTTTGCAATGGAATATGTTACAGGCCTACTGTCATCATATATTACATGACAGGAAACGGCAATATAGTAACTTCGAGGTGAGGCTCCAAAATCGTTTTAATATAACGTTCTCAACCCTATATATATATACTTGCACAAGAAATTAAGACAGATCATGAGAATTCCTTTGTCGTGCAAAGAAGCATGTTGCATTTGTGACATAAAAAAAGGTTACAATGGGTGCAAGAAGTTTTCTTTATGTGGATTGACAGTAGACATTAAAATATAACTATATTTATATGTATAGCAAATACTTCTATTAACATATAATAACAGAAAAGTTATATTTTGGAAATTTTACAAAGTTAACATGAAATTATATTTTGCAAACACTATAAAGTGTCTTCAATGTTACTAAAATCAAATCCTAGAAAACACGTTCTAATTACTTCTACCGCACAGAATACAGATGCTTGATTTTTAAGTATAAATTATGTTTTGACTTACTGGTTCTAATTTTTATTATTGCCATGTATTATAAATTAGGTGTTAAGTTTTTTAGCATCTTAAATATTTATAAAATTGCTCAAATAATATTTAGTGGAACCTACTTGCAACAACCAACATCAAAAACATAAATAACACTAAAAATAGATCAAAGCACACTTAAGATATTTTGAGCTTTGTTGGTGTGATGATTCAATATCACCACATTTTAGGCTTCCATGATTAGTAAAGAACATATCTTTAGTAATGCATATTCCCATAATTTTTATTAATTTCTTAAGCAGGTTCTGCATGATATTAATCACATCCATGTTAACTGGACATATAAAGTCTGTAAACATGTACTAATCCTTTCACTTACATAAAGGTTACATACTACAATGTTCTATCATTGAGTTTATGTAAAAATAGTCTAAGTTGTGTATCAAAATCCCTAGCATGGGGTCTTACACATTCAAACGGGTGATACAGAGACCTGTACAAATTGGGTTGAGTTGGAGGGTTATCGCCCTTAACTATGTTTGTTTGGCATTACTGTTAATGTAGATAATCTACGGTTAGTGGGATATTACACTAAGACCTTGAACTGACTACAAAAGTGGGATATTCACATAATTTTCACTCTCTTTTCTGAATTTACATCTTGTCTTATAAACATTTTTATGAAGCCTTCTCTCCTTCTCAGTAGCTGGTGGAAAGACACAAACAAAAACAAAAGAAGCTACATAAAGAGTTTTTGTTTGTGTGAATAAAGCATTTTTGTTTTACTTATTTACTTGTGTCATTTCTTTTCTTTTTGCTGTCTGTGTTAGAAAGTATTCTCAGTGTAATATTTCCTGAACCTGCAGTATTGTGGATACTTTTACTTGGGGATGCCATGTCTGTACAACATGTGAAGACAGCAGCAGAGCAGACTTAACTATTCATATTTAGGGTAACGTGTGAAAACAGAAGTAGATTTAATTGTTTTTTGTCAAGACAGTACATGAAAAGAACAACTTTAGCTGTCTGTTTTTGTCTGCATAACCTCTGATGACAATAGCAAACTTGTCTAATATCAAAGACAGAAGCAGACTTAACTGTTGTTGCCTGTCCAATGTTGAAGACAGAAGCAGACATAACAGTAATTTTCATGACAACACTTAAAGACAGCAGCAGACTTAGGAAATAAATGATTGTGTAATTAGTAAGAAGGGTATAAAAAAGTAATTAAAAGGCCATTAATAGCTTGTCATATCTAACTGTCTTTATTTGTTTTGCTGGATTTCATGCATAGCTACACAAGGGCTGTTTGTGCTAGCCATCCCTAATTTTGAAGTTATGGATCAAAAGGAAGGCAGCTAGTCAATACCACCCACTGTTAGCTGTTGTCAGACTAGTGAGATTTGACTGTAACTCTTATGAAGCACCTAAACACAACAGTTTGGAGTGCACTTACCCTGTTTAATTGTAAAGCACAACTTATTTCAGTTTTTGAATAAAGAAATGCTTAGATGGACTTGTGTTATTTGGTAATCATTTTGTTCTGTTACTTAATATTATTTAAAAAAACTAGTTAGTATATATATAAGACAGGAACAACCATCTACACATAAATTAAATGTCTTCTCACCTTCCCTCCTGTCATTTTTTAATGCCTGTAGTTTTTCAGCACTCTGAGGATCATTCAGCCATAACTGCATGCGGATGAAAGGTTCACGGCCTTTGATGCTGAGCATGTGCCAAGGCTTTGGTTTGGACAGTAGTTCACTGACTGACCCTTGTGATAGGCCCAAAATGGCTTCACCAAAAATCTGAAAAACAGTACAGGAAGATTAAGTTGGTCTGTTCTCTGATGGCTTTGTTATTTAAACGTGGCATCTATATGAAATAATGATTAAAAAACTTGGGAATAAATTTAACCTAGTCTTATAACATATCAAACCATTTGTGTTACTTCAAAAGAAAACTTAAGGTGTTATATGTATGGTGTTTCTAGTTGTCTTTTACTCACCACGATAGACCAATATTTATATAGGTTCAAGTGTGTTGTATTAAAACTAGCACCAACTGAAAATGAGCAACTGATAAAATAATATATTAGTTCACACTGGCTGATTAATTATCTAGAGAAAATATCACTTACATTTTACAACATTAATGCATTAAAAAAAGATCAACACCATTATTTTGATGAGCAATATTCAGAACTTTACTCAAGGTACTAACCTTCTGGCCTATGTTGTGAGCCAAGAGAGTTTCCTTTACTTTGGATGTTATAGACTGAGTATCAAGATCTGTTGTCATTGCTGCCATTTCATATACAGAAGGATGCAAGTAGGGCACGGGGCGGGAGTTTTGAAGTGTCTTTCTGGAGTTAATGCTGTGTGTGGTGATGCTACAATGTGTTACGTTGCTGCTTGCAACAGCCAAGGGGCTTTCTACAGTTTTTGGAGGAGATTGACATGGCTCTACTGGTGCAGAAGGTGCAAAACTTGTAGAAAGAGAATGATGGCTATTTTCCTTTGGTAGATGTTGAGAAACACTAGGATCTGAAGTTTGAGAAGATATCTTACTTGACCCTATATGTATGACAAGAGTAATGTTATGTATACAGTGCAGACATTTGGTACATAAACATGCCATTGATATTTCACAAATTAATATGTGACACCTTAATTAACCACATAAAGAACTTTTATATCTTGATAATAATTTAGACCAATACAGAAACAAACCTAAACATGCCAATACACCTAAACAAAAACCATATTGAGTGAAGAAAGGTGAGGAAGGTAGTTTTCTATTTATCTGAAAATAAATAAAAATTGTTTATTAATATTAAAAAAAAGGCAGGAGACCCTTACCTGGTGTGGTCTTATTTCCAAGATAAGCACCTGTACGCATTAACTTCTCTGGTGGAATTTTATACTGAGAAGCAACAAGTTTATGAGTAGCATTCTCATCCTCCAAAAATATCTTCATTCGGATGAAAGGCTCTCTTCCCTTTTGAGTAAGCATATACCATGGTTTTGGCCTGGCTAGTAAGTCAGACACAGAGCCCTGGGACAGTCCTAATACATTCTCTCCAAACAGGCGCTGGCTGATGGAATACTGGCTGAGCTGTTCCTTAACCTGAGGACACAAAGTTCAACATCAATAAAGTGATATAGTGTTCAGTTTCAGTGAGCAAATGTAACTGATAAACTATATTACTTATATATATATATGTCACAAACACCATCCTTACATGCACAAAGTACTAAATATTATTGCTAAAAATGTAGTTTTTAGTATATGGGACTTTTAAAAACAAACATTTTTGGATAATACAAAACAACATATTGTATTTTGTGTGTTACACTGAGCAAGAAACAGAATGTAAAAATGCAGAATAGGCTTTCACAAAAAATATTCACAACAATAGAATGAGGAAAAACTAACTCAAAGAATTCTACCAAACTAATCAAACAGTTTATTAAAAACATTCTACACAAAAAACTCACACATAATTATCAAATAAACAAGTTTTTCAATGAAAATGTTGAGAGTTCAGTGTCACCTGCTTACATTTTTAACAATGTCTTCTGTGTTCAGGTTATTATACTGATCGAACTGTTGTTGGGTGATAGGTGGCAGCACAGCCCTGGCTGGACGCTGTGGATGGTTAGAAGAAATTGGCAGTGTTGACTGGGTCAGCAAGGAGTTTGTAATTGATTGCATCCTTTGGAGAGGAGAAACAGTAGAGTTGAGGTCTTCCCTCAGTCCTGAAGTTTCAGCCATAGATACTGATGGAGTAGGTGGAGTAGATGAAGAGTTTGAAGTAGGATGGTATGATATTGGTGTTTTGGGAGTTGCACTACTGGGCTCAGTTTTGGGTTTTACAAGGGAAAAAGCACTTCCGTGATGATGAGATTCTTCTGACTCAGAAGGTGAGCTAGCATTCAGCTTTTTTGTCCAGGTGGTGGGTTGAGCTGATGCATCAAAATGTAAATCACAGCGAGAGTGTGGACTGTTCATATTAATAGAGTGTAAAAAACTAGGAAATGTGGGGTAGTGCATGGATCCATTAACAAGATTTGATGGCGTGCCTAGGTTAACAAGATCTGTCATGGAGTGAGGAATTAGTTGTGATAGACGGGATATCTCTTGATAGTAGATGTTCAGGGCTTGACGAATTTCATCTTGAGTTCGTTCAAACTGATCCCTTGGCACACAAAATCCATCTTCCATCCTTTGGCACATTAATTTTGCCAATTCTTCCTGATAGATCCGTGTAATCATTTCCTGTGAAATGTCATCACTGTCTTGCCTATGAGATTGCCTGGAACTATTAATGTGTGGATATTCTTTGTAAAAAATGTTGTTCTGAAAGAACTGTTGTCTGTTACCCTCTCTATCCAATTCAATACCTCCTTCTTCTCGACCTTCCTCTTCTTGTTTGTGAGATGTTCCATTTTGTGATTTCCAGTCAGGAGAATGTTTCATGTTTCCATTATAAACTACAGGATCCTTTTCATCTTTTGTGGGAATTAACATGGCTTGCTGAGCCTCATTCAGAATCTGAGTGATCCGATCTTTAGCGGCTGGGTCCTCCGGCCTGCATGTTGGAAGCTCAGATTCTTTTCCTACAAATATAAATTCACCGTTTATTTTCATCATAAACTTTCTATCAATAAGCATTTCAAAGAAATCAAGAAAACATAATTATTTATATCATGTTTTTTTAAATACAGAAAATCAATTTTATGTTTTTGAAGACACATAGTATAAGTATTTCTAATTATTATGGTTTAGTTGAAAGTTTTGCATGAAAGTTTAACATTCATTTGTCATAATGTCATAGTTAATTCTTATCATATGGATAAGTTTATCTGAAATGAAGAAAAATTATCAACTCCCCAATGAAATACTAAAATATATAATTATTATATGCTCAAAATGTCAAATATTTGAAATTTTTGCTTCAAAAGTAATCATTATTTGTTATTATTCTTATTACAATGCAAGGACTTGTTTTTGTTTCTAATATTTCAAAATCATACCCCCCTCCCCCCAAAAAATTATTTGGAAGATGTTTGTAATCACATAGAATAAAAAATAAAACACATCAATGTCTATGGTAGCTCTACTGCACAACGTTACAATTCTGCAAAGAAGAATGATTTACAGGGTCTATCCAAAAAAAAACAAGATTCTAAGTACTAAATAATATAAAGATAAAAATAGAGAGGAATATGGAAGTAAAAAAAGCAGTTAAATTTAAGTCATTTTTAAAAATTTGATGTTATTATTAATATATGGTAAAAAATGTCTCACCTTTCTTGGGTACTAAAGTTTTCAGCATATAAATACAACTGTCATCTGTAGCCCATGCATGCATTTTGCGATAGGAGTCTCTTCCTTTTTCTGTTAGTTTGTCCCATGGCTTAGGCTTTGAAAGTAGCTCACTTACTGTTCCTTGAGAGAGGCCAAGGATATACTTCGCAAACAAGCGCTGTCCAATATTGTGAACACTCAACAGTTCTCGAACACCACGGGAAATGCTAAGTGTGTTTAATGATTCATTTGCATATTTTTCCATACACTTTCGGAGGCATTCTTGAAGTTTTTCTAGAGTATTGCAGTGGGGCACATTATGTCTAAAGGAGTCCTTAATTAAGTTGGACTTTGAACAGGTCAAAGCTTGTGAAGGAGTAGGAGCTGCTGAGGATGTGGAGGTCTCCAGTGATTTAGATTTGTTGTGAGTATATAAACTATCATCTTTCTTGAATATTTTGGCATAGGAGGACACAATTTCTTCTCCAAGTAGTGAAGTGAATACCTTAACATTTTGTAGTGGTGGTGGTAGTGCATTTTCTAGAGGATTTTGAATATTACCTGGAAAAGAAATAAAACAGGATTAGTATTTAACAAAATTAATTCTATATTCATTGCAAATGTAACATTTTTTCTCTAATTTCTTAAAACCAGCATTACTATTTAATACTAATCTCAAGTAAGCTGAAAGAGTTGATAAAAAAAATTACTTATGTTGGACAACAAGGTAAAACTAATTTTTTTTGACAAAATTTATTTATTATTATTTTTTTATTCATAAAACTTACAAGTTACTAGAAGTTATAAATGTTGGTAATTTTAAATTTTATTTTCAAATTTGCTACATTTTGACCTTGGATTAAATTTCTTTTCTCATAACCTAATTTATATTGAAATCTTAGTAGTTTCACATAAAGAATCTCTCTTTTAACATGTTTGAAAAGTCAATTTAGAATGTACAGTTCAAATTAAGACAGAACATATAATGTATGATTTCTTTGAAAATTTCATATTCTATGGTTTGAGTTAAAGCATTTGTATTTACGGTAAAGCTACTAAGACTATCTCTTGTTGTTCCTAGTTTTGAATTACTGATCACATGGATGACAAGAAGCCCATAGCACCCTACCACTCACACTAAGTGATTTGCTGTCACTTTTATAAAGCACCCATAGCTAAAAGAGTGGGAATATTTTGTGGTGTCACATGGATTTGAACCTGTCTCCTCAGCTCCTAAATCCAGAGCTTAACACAAGGGCAACTCATACCACTCCATGAAAATCATCATTCATTTGGTTAAAACTATGCAACAGCTAAACAACTGGGAAAAGATATAATGCAACAGAATTAATGATAATTTCCCTGTTCATAATTCTTAGCCTATTCATTATCATAGGCAAACACAATAACTACAAGCACAGTCTCTAAAAAAAATCCATGTTGTTAACTTACCTGTTGAACCAGTGTGAACTGTGTTATTTGTAGCATTTTCTGATTGTAATGCTTTGTCGTTCTCCATCAATAGGCCATCTAGTGGTTTGAGTATCTTATTGTTCTCCTTTGTACTGCTGTCATTCTCTGGACAAGTATTGTTAGGTAGTTCACTTGACTTCAATACACTGTCAATTGTATTACATTATAATTAATGAGTCATGATCTAATTATACACAGATTTATATAGCATAATGAGACAAATATTTCTCACAGTTCTTTGAAGCTTCAACATTAATGACTTACTTGTTAAAGCTAATCAATAGAAGAACACGATTTTTAAAATGATTTCCTAAATAAATTTGACCAGACCTTCACTACAGTGCAATCTTAATTCTTATTCTGTCATTGGATGAAGGTCTGGTAAAATATTTTTTACACAGAAACATGAAAGAAAGGTATTTAACATGAAAACCAAATAAGTTCCAAATCACACTAACATGCACCATATATACATACTCCAAAAGTTATCACTGAATTTATTATTAAGATTTGAACTCAGAAGCTAAAAAATAATTCAGTTTAAGGTTGCTTTTTTATTTCCACCTAAGTAAAGAATTATCATAAAAGCCTAGTAATTTTTGGCAATTAAAACTGTTCAAAGAATCAATATAATAGAATTACACGTGCAGAAAAATATTTCAAATAATGATGATGATGAAAAGAATTGAAACAAACTATTACTAAAATAACATCAAAACCAAAAAATTATCAACAGCTCCACGATTTCATACTTTAATTCCTTCTTCATTTCTTCATAGTCATGTTGTTTAGTAAGCTTGTCCTCTAAAAGTTGGATGGCTTTGTTCTTGTCTGCTAAAACTTCTTCAAGTTGAGCAATCTGAAATCAATGTTCAAAGAACAATTAAAAAATATCATGCACTGCATACAGTGTTTTGGAATGTTACATTTGTTACTAAAAACTGAAAAGTGATTGTTAACTGGAGCTTAGTTGCATGATTTAATCACAATCTGTGATTACTTTAATATTGAAAAACATCAAATATGGCCTTTAGTAGTCTTCTAAAAAGTTATATAGATGACAAGTAAAAGTACCCGTCCCCAGTGACGGGAAAAGATTAAGTTGACCTATGAATTTAAATTCTTTCATAGACTTTAAATAGGTTAATTATGTTGCACTCTTGGTTTCACGCAGAGCCAAAGCTCTGAGGTACTTATACCGCCCACTACGAAAAGTAATTGTTCAGCATTTCAGTCATGCTTAGAGCCGCTCAACAATAACATACGGTTAATATACATTTTTATTCTTTATGTTGCGTCATATTTTGATATATAAATAATAGTGGTTAATTCCTAAAACTTTGGTGTAGAATATCCTGCTTGCGAAATAAGATTTGGCATCAACGTTAGTCATGCCTGTTCTCCCGTCATTTCAAAAGTGAATGTTGAGCTTTGCCTGTGTGCGCAGCTTTTCAAACAGAAGACAGATGAACGCTCGGACAGACATCACGGTTCGCAATATATATAAGGTTTTATATTATATAACAGATATACATTTCAAGAAATTTTCATTTTCGTAATGCACCATTTGACACAGTATAGTATATTACTGTTTCAAACAATAGCTTATTGCAGATATAACATTTCAAATTAACATACGCTATAAATATACCGTTTAAAATGATAATTCATTACAAATAAAACATTGAAAACTACAAGTTATAGCAAAAATACAATCTAAAATATATTATTAAGAAAAATATATTATTTTGAGAATTAACATCACACAGTTAAGTATTATGATATTATTACATTACCCTTACCATTCACACATCAATCAACTAGCCTCTGCAAGCTTCTGATTGTGAAACACATCTTAAATTCTGAGCTACCTCAACTCATTAAGATATTGTACAATTTTTCAGAGGTGCATGGCAATAACCAATAATACTTTGCAAAAACGTAAGTTTTATAAATAACCAATCCATATTGAAAAAACGTAAGAATACTTATTTGTATGAATAATCAATCCACAGTACAAAACCTTAAGAGCATTTGCTTGTCTAAATAACCAATCAAATAGAATGAAAATTTAAGAATACTTGCTTGTATAAATAACCAATCACATAATACAAAAACTTAAGAACAATTACTACTATAAATAACCAATCACACACAAGAAAAACTTACCAATACTAACTTATATAAATAGCCAAGAACAAAGTGCAAAGACTTAAGAATACTTACTTGATAGGCACTTGTTTCTTTCAGCTTGTTAATGGTAGACTGCAGTTTCTGAACATCTTCTACGAGTTGAGAAATCTTAAGCAGAAGACAAAAGTGTTGAAACATTGTTTTACATGTTACACAGCAGTTTTGTAAATTTACAATATGAAAAGTGTGAATTAATACATTTTATCTAATAGTGATCATCTCTGTTGCTGTTCAGTTACAAAGTTTTCTAAAAAAAGGGTTAGTTATCAACTTTAAATCATGGAAATGTGGATAAGGAAAGTATATATTAATACGGAAATAGATTTGAGGTTTTTTACAGTGACATACTGTGAAAATGGTTGTTTAAAACACTATATAAGATACTATACTATTTGTTTTCTTTAGCTAAATTTTCTCAAACTTATTGCTAAGTTCTTTCTTCATGCTCTCCTAATGATCTACCAAATGTTTTTTCTCGTTTTGTAGTTTTTCACTTAATCACCTTGAGAGGGAGCCACCATACTCACATCTTTGTCTTTAGCGGCAAGTTCAAGTTCCAAAGGCGTGTAATCATTTTTGTCCATGTCGGAATCGTGGTATAAAGTATCCGTAAAGTGCAGCGACTGTCTAGCTGCCTGAAGGTGGCTCTTAAGTGTCGTAGCCTCTTTTTCTGCCAGTACTGCTCTCTAGTAAACAAATAAAGCGTACCTCAGTTGATTTTTTTTTTATTCATCCTTAGGCTTAATTACTACACTCCTTAATGAATGACGCAAAATAACGATTTGCATATTACTCTTGTAACCAATACCGGAAATCAAGTTTTGCGGTGCTTTGAAGGTAATACAATTTGAGATGACATGTTCTAATTTTTGGTTGAATCAATCCTATTAGACGGTTTCTTTGTTTCACAGTTTTCGGGGATATCTGTACAATTTATTTCTTGCAACTTTGAGATTCGGTCTATTGTCAAAACCCATTTTTCCCATGTTAACACATTATCTTCCAATCAAGACTGGTCAAAACCCATTAAGTTTTCTTTGAATTCAAGTAGTTTATTCTACTCAAGAGCTAACAAAACGTTTCTACAGAGTGTATATGTAGAATTACCTTTATCGTTTCTTCACTTAATAAAATTATTCCCAGTCTAATCTATTTCTGAGACTGGTAAACGTTGAACTTAATAAGCTACTGAGATCTGCCCTACAGTGGTTAACAAGTGCTGCTACTTCGTTCTAAACTAAAGGTACAGACACGTTAAGTTTAATGAACTTAATTTGCTTATCTTCCCATTATTGTGCTTGTCAGTACATTTTGAATTAGACATAGAAATGTCATTTTGCGTGTGGGTATTTGCAGTTAAACATTTCACCGAACGAACATAAACAAGAGAAACTTATATTGATCCAACCTTGATTTACTTTATTAGCTCCCAACCCACAGATTAACTAGGTTTTTTTGTAATACATTCTGTCATCAGTCACTGAACCGCGCTCGCGCCGAAACGCACTACAGAGAGCTTCTATACTTCTGAGTTTCATTACAGACAAACAGTTAAGTGTTATGAGAACTCACATGTCACAAAATAGGAGGAACCTCCAGACAGTCAACCCTCTGTGGAATTAATATATTAGATCTGGGCGATTCTATTATAAACTTATATTTAAATTCACTCTTTCACTACACTACCTGAATGTGTCTTTTACCCACGTCACCAGTTCTCATTAATAAATCACAGGCCTATTCACAGAGTATTGCTAGAAATAATGAGATAATTTCTATTTTAATTGGCTTTCTGTCATGGAAATGTATTCACTGAATTGAACTGGCTGAGTAAGGCTTCTGGTTATCTACTGTATAAAAAGAACAATGAAATCAAGTACTTTATCAAGAACCCTCACAGATACATAGAAACTAACTAGAAAAGGAAAAGAGAATGTAAACAGGCACTATCTATCTATTTTTAATGTACATGTTGAATACTGAAAGCCACATTAGTGCACTTGGCAAGGCTAAAACCAACTCCAAACCTTTCATCTATCCAAGAAATGCGCAATATAATTTAACTGTGGTTGTTTTCTTTTTTTTCTTTTTCTTCTCGTGTTTATCACTGGAATAATGTAGCGAAATACTATACGTAAAGAGCACTCTGACTTGGACATGCTCATCCGCTGATCCATAATTCTACTCTAACTCTCACTTTGAAACGACGCACGCGTTAAAATAAAATCTAGGTTTAAAATCATTCAGTCGGCCAAGACCCACCATGAAAAATTTCCCTCAGTGAATGCAGTGTGATAACAGAACAACAAAAAATACTGTTTTATGTCTTTTCTTCCTCTAGATGACGCCTTTCAAGCCACAGACTAGACAGACATTCGCCAGTGAATTGAAACAAGCAACCATTTCTCAGTTCGGAATTAATTACCCTTCTAGAGGCTGGAAGAAATTGACGAAAGCACCTTAGAAGGTTATGGTTGTATATGATATAAAAGAAACTAATGAATATTCATCAGTAACATTTTCCCTGCTCAGTCGAGAGACACAGTACCCATCTGTAACGCCTGGGCTGCGATGATATTAAGGCAGATTCTCAGTTTGCTCGAAACAATGGCCAATTAAGACTCATTTAATAATAATGAAGCAGAAAGTGTGCTTGATGAAGAACTATCTTTTGAGTCTTGCATGTGAGTAATATTGTAACTGAAGCAAACTTCCTGCTTCATTCTAGTTTACTGTACTGCAAATGAATGAAATTCTTTTCTTTGGTTGCAAGCAATGAAGAGATTAAAAACAACAAATTCTGAGCTTCCATCAAGTAGACTGGAAGTCAATTTTTTTAATCGTTGCGGAAACCAGTTATCTTTTAAGTTGCAATACAAGTGTGAATTCAAACTGCATCTTCAGTATTTAATTCTTCGGATATGTCAAACGTGATGAAATGGATGTGTTCAAGTTACAATGCGAGCGATTCTAGAACTGGCCACAATAATTACACATAATGAACAAAGTTTTCAACAGATCAAAACAAAAGGAAAAGAGAACTAATTTTTAGCATATTCAAAAGCTGAGATAGCGATGTTTTCTTCTCTTTATTCTTTGACATTAAGCTTTCGCTCGATTAAGCCGTGGAAAGACGGTCAAACAATTAACTGGTACCGGCTTCACAAAGGAAAGGTTGGAAGAAAAAGAACGAAAGGAAACATTAAATTAATCTGTCGGATCATATTTCCTTAATTTCCATTGTAATATATTAAGGAATTACTTTGTATACAATTCTGGAGAACAGAGAATCGAGATTATTCTAGTATACACGTTTACACACAGAAAACATTCTCAAAGTTCTGTGCGAACAAATACACTTTGTCCCACTTACACGACACCATCCTGTCTCTCGACATCTCCTCAATAATACCGGCGATCATTTAAGTCTTTACTTTACAGTGTCTGATTGGTTAAGAAAGTTCTTTTTTTTTTCATGGACACGTGTAGCATTAAGCGTTAATTATGTTAGGCTGGTAATGAACATGAGTGAATGTGTAGGTTGAACAAGCCGTTAGGCAGTTAATTACTCTATCTAAGGATCTTGGTAGGCAATCGGATTTTCATCTGGAACTGTACAAGCATATAACGTATCAGGCTTCTCTTACCAGACGCTAATTCCGTATAAGCGACTCAGTTTGCCTTTGCTTTTCGCGTAATATTCATTAGAAATCTCAGTAAAACGAGCAAAACTACCAAAACAAAGGAAATCACTGACTACTTAATCTTGCAGAGTGTTATCTAATGAGACCCGTGTACACTTGAGTGAAAGTGTACGATTATACCGCAAAATTACGACTCCATAAATACTTATAATGGAGAAACTGACAAGAACACAGCAAGAACCATTCTTCTACATGGAATCACAATGTTCTTTAACAGTGGAACTGGATTTCTGGTTGTCATAAGCAATGTACCGTACCAAAAATATCCTCCTTTCTCTCAGCAGTAATGAGACGAAATTTAACTACACAAAATATATAAGTTAACTGTTATCTGGGGCAACAAAAGGCACAAAATATATTAAAATTCATTTTTGTTTTGGCATTTCATGTGAGATTTTAACCCATATAATTTCATTCATTCATTCATGTGGTTCCACCCTTCTTTTTTTGTCTGGAGTAACTTTACAAAATTTAAATAATGAATTCTGTAAAAATCAAATTCACTTTTCTCACAGGTTAAGTTACGTTAGATGATACATATGGGAACAACACACTAGCTCGTATACGCCCAGTAGGTAGATTTATTATTCAGAACAGGAAATCGTGCCGTCTTATGCATACGGGAATGTATTAATATATATCCGTGATTACAATTATTCGTTATGAAGACTATGACAGATTTTCATCTATTAAGAACTAACGGGTATCTACTAGCTTAACGTTACAGCCCTAACACTCGCTAATTTCCCAGGATTAAACCCGATTTTCTAGTAGCACATTAGCAACTATATTATCAAGGGGTTTATTCAGCGGGACGTTAATGGATGGTTTCAATTACATTTCAGATTAATCCTGAAAAGTCACGAGGCACAAATACTAGTATGTATTTTAACAGATCTACAAGGTATTATATAATCACAGTTCAATATAAACACACAGCGACAAATGTGTGTGTGGTATTGGTAGTCCGATTTTAAGTCATTCAGCGAAACGATTGCTGGTTGTGGGTGGGTGATGATAGTGACAGTCATCGATAATCTGTACAAGAACCCTTTGATCACGATTTACATACGTATATAACTCTCCAGCTTTCCACTCTCAAACATAAAAGTTGTGTTATAAAGTTACCTATCTATTTAATTATTTCTGCTTCTTTGCTCGTTTTAATTTCGTTTTGTTTTATTTGAGCATGACGTGCATTATTTTTTATCAGAGCTTTATTTTATCATCATCACTGTCATCAGTCATCAATCAAAAGTGATAAGACTTTTAGTTATTTTATTCATTTATTTCGATAAATATCAAATCGTGCTTTTTCATATTAACTGGTTCATTCCTTATGCATTTTCTTCATGTGTACAATGTGCTCCAAACAGAGCAGAACAGACAGAATATTTGAAATCTTCGATGAACGTTTGTATATAACAGCTGAAAACAAATAAGCAGACTCAATTAACAGCTATATAGATTTTCTTCCCTTTAATTACATCATACTTGTTTGACTGTTTTAGGCTTAAACTACACAATGAGCTATTTACACTGTACCCATCACAGGGATCGAGTCACTAATTCTAACTCTATAAGCTCTGAAGCTTATCACTGAGCTATGGGGGTGGGGCAGAGACCTTAGTGTTCTTTAAGTTCTTAAGAAATTAACTGAAATGGTAACTTCAGTTATTGTTGTTTTTCCATTCATACAAGTAACTACATAAATAAGAACTAATAAACAAGTAACAATAACTTTTTTTTTCGTTTTATCTGGTAATAATATGCTTTCCATTGGGTGGGTGTTTACCTTTCTCTATACAAGAACAAAACAAAAAGGAATTGGTCTGTGTGCTATATGGAGACCGTGAAAACCGTTGAATAATCACGGCTACCTGAACGTGTATTTTTTAAATGAGCAATGGAAATGGGATCTCTGTTTTTACTTTCATTTTAAAAGCCTTCAAGTGGCACATCGGCAAGTGTGAAGGCTTATAGTGCTAAAATCGAGTTTCGATACCCGTGGTGGGCACAACTCAGATAGCACTTTGTGTAGCTTTGTTCTTAGCATCAAACAAACAAAGTATTAAAAAAAAGAATTATTTTTTTTGTTTTAAAAGCTTCATATTTCCAAAACCCGTTACCGAGTTTTATTGATTCAATTCATTCTAGTTTCTAACCATTTACAGGTTTCTACCATTTGTCAAGGGTTACTACGGTTTGTAACTCATACGTTCATTTCAATAGCTTACAGGTTTCTATCATCTGTCAAAGTTACTATGGTTTGAAAATATTATGTTCGTTTCGGTAGTTTACAGGTTTCTACAAGATTTCAGGAGTTTCTGTGGTTTGTAATTCATACGTTCATTTGTATAATTTACAGATTTCTACCTTTTATCAATGGTTACTACGGTTTCTAACTCATACGTTCATTTCAATAGTTTGCAGGTTTCTACCGGTTGTCAGGCGTTACTAGGATTTGAAACTCATAAGTTCGTTTGGGTAGTTTACAGGTTTCTACAAGTTTCAGGTGTTTTGTTTTTACTTTGTTTTGAATTTTGCGCAAAGCTACACGAGGGTTATCTGCGCTAGCCGTCCCTAATTTAGCAGTGTAATACTAGAGAGCAGGCAGCTAGTCATCACCACCCACCGCCAACTCTTGGGCTACTCTTTTACCAGCGAATAGTGGGATTGACCGTAACATTATAACGCCCCACGGCTGAAAGGGCGAGTATGTTTGGTAAGACGGGGATTCGAACCCGCTACCCTCAGATTGAGAGTTGAGTGTCCTAACCACCTGGCCATGCCGGGCCGCTTTCAGGTGTTACTACGGTTTGTAATTCATACGCTCTTAAAACGTTTTGATATTTTACCTGTTTCTAGCCACTGTCAGAATTATTGTGTTTTTCTCTTCATTTGTTAGCAAGATGTATCATTTGGAAAATTAAATTATAGTGTGATATAACAGTGAAATATTTCTCTCGTTTTTAACAGTTGTCCCTTAATCACTGTTTGTTTTGTTTGTTATGGATTTCGCGCTAACCGTCCCTAATTTAGCAGTGTAAGACCACCCACCGCCAACTCTTGGGCTACTCTTTTACCAGCGAATAGTGGGATTGACTGTGACATTATAACGCTCCCACGGCTGAAAGGGCGAGTATTTTTGGTCTGACGGGGATTAGAACTCGCGACCCGCAGATTACGAGTCGAGCACCCTAACCACCTGGCCATACTGGGCCCCTTAATCACTGTGCGCTTTTTTTAACCAGTTAATACAGTAGCTGTCAAAAACCACCGTGGTTTACAGGTATATAGATGTCATAAAATTCAATGTGCTTTATCTTTATATTACTCATATGTTGTCAACAGTCATTAAGCTTTATCTTTAATGTTTATATATTGACCGATTTCGACAAGTGACAGACAGTGTGCCGTTTGAAACTTTCATCGTGGTTTCTTCTTTTATCTGGTATTTTACCTGTTTTAAGTAACTGTCAGCAGTCACTATAACTCACCTTTCATTCGATGAGTATTTTAACGGTATTATTAAGGTTAGTATGGTTTCAGCTAAGATGTTTATTGGTTTCTTTCATTGTGGTTTCTTCTTTTATCTGGTATTTTACCTGTTTTAAGTAACTGTCAGCAGCCACTATAACTCACCTTACATTCGATGAGTATTTTAACGGTATTATTAAGGTTAGTATGGTTTGAGCTAAGATGTTTATTGGTTTCTAGAAGCTGTGAAGATTCATTCTGACTTTGTGAAGGATTCAATCATCGACTTAATGTTTTTACCTAATGTTTTCCTTCGAATTACAAGAATTACCTTGGGTTATCGTTCATTCTACCAGTGCTTAATGGCTTTAGGCAGTTGTTAGAAGACTCTTTGGTTTATTCTTCGTTAGCTAAACGTTTTAACGGTTTCCGGCAATTTTAAAAAGACACAGTGGTTTATCTTTCACGAGTTAATGTTTCAATGATCTATAGAATTATAAAGAGTAACATTGGTTTCACCGATTTATAGAATTATACAGAACTATCAAGAGACTCACTTGTTTCTCTTTCACTGGTAAATTAACATTTCTATGATTTATAGAATTATCAAGAGACTTGGTGGTTCATCTTTCACAGGTTAATATTTCAATGATTTATAGAATTATAAAGAGTTACATTGATATCTCTTTTATTGAGTTAAAGTTTCTCCGATTTCTAACAACTTTTAAGAGTCACATTGGTTTAGCTTTCACTGAGTTAATGATATTTTACTGGTTTCTAATAATTTTCACGAGTCACTCTGCTTTATCTTTTTAATTGTTTAAATTTTTATTAATTTTAGCACCAACCAAGATTTTTTATTCCTAATGTTTTACCGTTTTCTAAAAAAAATCCGAAGATTTAATCTGGATTGTTTTTCATTTCTTCAGATATTCTATTAGTTTCTACAATATCACTAAAGAAAGGAAACGTGTTAGAGATACGGAAAATAGTTACAGATATTCCCAACTAGTCTTTACGACAATAATGTGTAATAACATAGACTTTTCCGCCAAATGTGACTGGCTCTAACATGGGGAAACAATCTTATTATCAAACACAATTTCCTTTAATAGTGCTAGTCTCCTTGATGTCGTTATGAAAACATTGAAAAGAAGCTTACTCTCTCTGAATTTAACTCATTACAACGGTTTTATGACTCTGAAATGATATTACAAAAGAACCTTCACAAATTATATTGCAGATATATATGGATACTATATTATTATTTGTTTTTTATTTAAACACGAAACTGCTCATGGGCTATCTGAGCTGTGCCCACCGCAGAAATCTAACACACACACACACACCACCTCTGGGCGAATTTGATCGTTTTAAACCTTTCCGCAGAGTTATGGAGGAAGAAGAAAGAAACTATTCCATTATTAAACTCCGTGGAATTCACGTTTGAAGACGTCAAATTAATTAGTTAAGACCTCTATTATTTTTAATCAAGAGCCTTCGGATAGTAAAATCTCAGCGCAAACAAGTCGAATCACGTATACTCTCATTATTATTTCAATCAAACAGATACAATTCAGACTTTTTGAAAATATAAGCCATCTTTTTTGTTAAGTATTCGTATCATGTTGACATCCATGTTAACGTAGTCCTATTCTGAAACTATTCGCTCAACTACTTTGTTTTAAATTCAAAATTGAGCATGGTCTTGATGTGATCTCTAACGAATAAATTGTAATGATTTTGAAAATTAATCTCTGACCTGAGTACAAAATGTTCAGATAATGTTTCTGAAAACGTATGTATAATTAATATTGAAGTGCCCTCGACATATGTCACATCTGATGACAACTGATATCCAAATATCGTTTTTTGAAACAGTACATACAATTAATGTTGAAGTGGCCTCGACATCTGATTAAAACTGATATCAAAATATTTTTTTTGAAACAGTGGTGGCAGATGTCGAGGCCACTTCAACCGTAATTATATGATCTGATTAAAACTGATA
>NW_013669481.1:102943-112113 GCF_000517525.1 Limulus polyphemus | reverse complement strand
CACAGACACACACCCCGATGAAAGAATAGATCATTCCAAGCTTTTACTTGCTGTTAAACAAATGTTTAAACAACTCTATTCAATTATGCACCAGCTGCCTAGTGTCAGATAACAATACGAAAAATTAAATTGTGGCGGAATGCTACAAGATCTTCAAATACCTATAGAATGATAGGTTTCTTTTTTGTGAGTGTAAAACACTTACATACACCAGTTTGATTTTCGATACCTCATTAATATAAAGGCTTGGTTTGGTCTGATATTTCATTGATGGTAGTGTCAAAGGTCACTGATGAGGAGTGGAATTCTCCGAAACTACTTCGGATCACAGACACACACTCCCAATGAAAGAATAGATCATTCCAAGCTTTTACTTGTTGTCAAACAAATGTTTAAATAACTCTATTCAATCATTTTAAATGTATACGCAGTACGAATATAGAAACTGTCAGACATAAACAAACACAACTAAATATAATTTATTTAATTTTTTTTATTCGTTTTCTTCTTACGCACAAAGCTACAGCACAGGTTATCTATACTGTGGCCATCGCAGGGACTGGACACCAAATTTCAGTGTTATAGCCTCTCAAGATAATGTTGTGCTACCGAAAAGGGAGGGATGGGTTGTTGTTTTTTTGAACAGAACAAAGTATTCCTTTACGCTTAGACACAGAAAAGGGGAACTCTCTTTCAATTCCTATTTCTTGCCTTAAGACTTATTTCAGCTATTATAATACTTCAAAGATTACTTCAGATGAAGTACATATTGAAAGATATTAATAAGCTTATAATTTTAATAAAACAGGAACATTAAATATTTTCTAAGCAGCTTTTCTATGTATAACGTTACTTCTGAGTCACCAACATGAACGTATTTTGATCAGATTATTACGCCATCTATTCTTTGCAAACCTTTAATGTTCTTATTGACGGATGTTAGAGGTTTAATTTTTTCTGGTAGAATATTATATGGTGGAGAAAACTAACAGTTGTCCTGAATAACCTCATAATAACCTGAATAACCTCATATTTCATCCTATTAAGCTTCAGTTTTATTCACGGGCAGAATTTCCTTACGTAGATAACTAAAGTAGTTATGTTTGTACGAGAAACAACTGAAGTAGTTATGTTTGTGTGAGTGATAAATGAAGTAGTTATGTTTGTGTGAGAGACAACTGAAATAGTTATGTTTGTGTGAGAGACAACTGAAGTAGTTATGTTTGTACGAGAGATAACTGAATTAATTATGTTTGTGTGAGAGATAACTGAATTAATTATGTCTGCGTGAGAGATAACTGAAATAGTTATGTTTGTGTGAGAGATGTCAAAGACTGTTTGTCGCCGTCTATAGCTTTGAACTGTTCTTGATGTTTTAGCACAGAACCTCACAATGTGCTATCTGCGCTCTGTCCGCTGTGGGAAATTTAATCCCAGGTTTTAGCATTGTAAGTCCGTAAAATTACCACTGACCAGTGGAAAGACAGCCAGTCAGGATTGATTGTCATTCTCATAATGCATCTACAGCTCCAAAGTTTAAAACTCTACGACAGGCCGTCGCCTTGAGCCATGGGATCTGATAATTTGACTTTAAGGCGTTACTTTCAATTATGAAAATAATGGACAACTAATAGGCGAGAAAAAAGATATAATCCTTCTGTAACATAATAAATAGATAAAACTCTTAACACTTTTCATAATCATTATTAATCCACCTTATTATCTTCTTAAGTATTCTACAACGCGCGCTTTCGCGGCTCTGTTCTTCATGAGAACGCACATAAGCTAAGGTAACTTTACAGCTTCCAATGCTAAGCCTAACTGATGCATGGTTCGCAGTGTTCGTATTGATTATTGCTTTCTAAGAAGGGATAATGTATAACGAGGAATTTGTTTATCGTGTCCAAGTAATAGGTTATAAATAACACTATTTCCCGAGTAATACTTTTCAGATGTCTTTAGCCATCGAAAATAACGATGAAATATGACTAAAGGAGCCATACAGTTTCCATTAGTTTAAATTCACAGCTAACGACCCAGGAAATGAGCAACAATGCTCTTATTTATACTAAGCTAAGCTTGTTTTCCAACACCCATGTTAACTACAATAACTTTTTTCTGTTGTTGTTTTCATACAAATATACAATGTTTTGAGCTAACAGACTAGACGGAAGGCTGCAAGTCAACACTACCCACCTATAATCCCCAGAATCTTCTTTTGTGTGATTGAATAGCGGGAATAACACATATGGTCCAAAAGTGAGGAGCGCGTACTTTTGCATCAGCGAGTCGATAACCTTGAACCTTCGGATTTACAGTCTGGGTACGCATGTCACAAGGACACGCCTGGCCCAACAGTAACAATAAGAACTTCGTTGCAAAGATATATTACAATATCTACTTTCTTTGTCGCCCTTGAATGTTAGATATAATTGAGGACTAATGACGTAAATACCCCCCTCCAGTTGTCAAAAAACTACTAATAATTGTAAAATTAATCACAAAACTTCCTTTCATCTTTTTGTTCTACTCGTTAACCCCATTTCTAAAAGTTCGTTATTACCTCGGGTAATTAACTGACATGGTTATTGATGGGCTTCTGTACTACCTATGGTCTGATAGTACTCTAGAAAGAACGTGAGTGTCAATGACACTTGAATAACCTAAAGTTCCTTAAAATAACAAAAATAAAACAGGTTTTAAAAGACTCCATCTATGAAAGTCGTGTATAGCTAAAAGTGGCGGGAAAATCAAGTAAATAAAACGAATCAATTGATAAACAAGTTCTAATATATATCTCGTGAGATTAATAGAATATTAATATCAAATAGAATATACTCTAATATAATAATATACTCTATAGAATATACCAACATTTAAAGAAAGGTGGTTTTATCTCGTGAGATTAATTACATTCACTCTATAGAATATACCAACATTTAAAGGAAGGTGGTTTTATCTCGTGAGATTAATTACATTCACTCTATAGAATATACCAAAATTTAAAGAAAGGTGGTTTTATCTCTTGAGATTAATTACATTCACTCTATAGAATATACCAACATTTAAAGAAAGGTGGTTTTATCTCTTGAGATTAATTACATTCACTCTATAGAATATACCAAAATTGAAAGAAAGGTGGTTTTATCTCTTGAGATTAATTACATTCACTCTATAGAATATACCAACATTTAAAGAAAGGTGGTTTTATCTCTTGAGATTAATTACATTCACTCTATAGAATATACCAACATTTAAAGAAAGGTGGCTTTTTTTAACCGATTAGATATTAAACGGAAAATTGTAGCAACAGATCGTTAAATCATTTATTCAAAGATAGGTACATATAGAAAAATTGCCAGTTTTTCCTTTGTAGACATATGACTTGAGAGTTAGCCATGGTCTAATTTGTTAATGTGCGCGAAAAGTGTAACCAAAGGTTCATAGTTTACGACCTGTTGTCGCAAAATCACGCTCTGCCCGTAGGGTCCGTGGGTGCCTTACAGGAGTAATGTCACATCTTCTATTCGGTAAGACAGATTAGATTAAGAGTTGGCAGTGGGTGCTGTTGATTAACTGCCTTCCATCTAGTCTATCAGTTTAAAATTAGGGAAAGTTATGGCAAGAAATCCTTTGGAAAAAATTAGGGAAAGTTATGGTCAGAAATCCTTTGGAAAAAATTAGGGAAAGTTATGGTTAGAAAGCCTTTGGAAAAAAATTAGGGAAAATTATGGTCAGAAAGCCTTTGGAAAGAAATTAGGGAAAAATTATGGTCAGAAAGCCTTTGGAAAAAAATTAAGGAAAATTATGGTCAGAAAGCCTTTGGAAAAAAATTAGGGAAAGTTTTGGTCATAAAACCTTTGGAAAAAATTAGGGAAAGTTATGGTCAGAAAGCCTTTGGACAAAATTGGGGAAGTTATGGTCAGAAAGCCTTTGGACAAAATTAGGGAAAGTTATGGTCAGAATGCCTTTGGAAATCTTTGCGAAAGCTCTAAACTACCCAAGTAAACATACGATATTGAACTATTTCTACAAGCGATGTTGAACCAGTAAAACCGGAAAATGGTAGATAAGTACTTTATTTGGCACTGTCTGTAATTACGACTAAGTAGAGAAAACCTCAGCGTGCCCAAGATTTCTTACTTAGAACTTATACACCTTATGGCTATGTATAACAAACCTTTGACTGCTAGCCAAAATAAACAAAAAATCACATTTATGTCTTGCGCACTCCGGCTTTACCTAAGATGTTGATTAAGATAAATGCCATTTTCAACAGTCTTTCTTTGCTAAGCTATTTCTGAAGATTACTTATCAAATTTTTCATGGAACAATTCCTTTTCTTAAATTCCGGAAATGAATGTTTTTAATTCGTTTAAGCTGATTCAGTTGAGAAAAGTTAAAAAACCTACGTCGCTTCAACTCCTAACTATTTCTACAGAATCATTTGGTGATCAGATTCCTAAAGATATATTCCAGGGACGTTGAGGTACATATAATTTTCCAAACTATATTAAGCTAGTCACTCGCTTTGGATGGCCAGGTGGTTAACGCGCTCGACTCGCAAACCAAACGTGCTCGCCCTTTCAGTCGTGGGGGGCGTTATAATGTGACGGTCAATCCCACTATTCGTCAGTAAAAGAGCAGCCCAAGAGTTGGCGGTGGGTGGTGATGACTAGCTGCCTTCCCTCTAGTCTTACACTGCTAAATTAGGGACGCCTAGCGCAGATAGCCCTCGTGTAGCTTTGCGCGAAATTCAAAAAACAAACAAACGCTCGCTTTGGACGGGTTTCGTCTCCTTATTAACGTACTCGGCATGGGTAGCTACGAGTTAGCATGTAAAGGTATTTTAAAAAAGCTACTCTACTGGAAAATCTACTACCTCAACATGATCACAGAAATTAAACAAACTAAAGGCAGGCGCTCTGTCGTATAAATTTGTTTGTTTTTTTTTTAATTATGCACAAAGCTACACAAGGGCTATCTGTGCTCTGCCCACCACGGGTATCGAAACCCGGTTTCTAGCGTTGTAAGTCCGCAGACATACCGCTGTGCCACTGGGGGGGCTGTCGTATAAAGTATTCCAAACTACGTGAAGGAGGAAAGTACACTAAAACATAAACAGAAAGCTTAATAGCGTCTTTGTTGAGCCCCCGTGGAGTGCGATTCTTCTCTTCACCGAGCCCCCCTCCAGTGGCACAGCGGTATGTCTGCGGACTTACAACGCTAGAAACCGGGTTTCGATACCCGTGGTGGGCAGAGCACAGATAGCCCATTGTATAGCTTTGTCATTAAGTACCCGGATAGGTCGAGAAAGTTTCGTATTTTCCTTGAAATCACCTCTTCCGATGTAAATTTCCGTTGTTGTTGTTTGTTTGTTTTTTCTAATATTTTGCAGACAAATTCTGCTTTGATTGTTTCAGAATTTACGCACAGTCTTCCTAATTTTGAACTGAAACGCTGGATTTTATGCAGATAGTCAACAAAACGACGCACCGCAAACTTTGAGACACTGATCGAATGGTGGGACTTCACTTTAATCTTATCGAAAATCCTCGGTTTCAAAGTATAAAACGCGTTTATGCGGCAATAGGTTGCGTACCGTCAATCCTAGGATTCACAGTCTTAGCACGCTAACCTGCTTGAAGAACTATCTATGCTGTGCCCACAGCAAAAATTGATTTCCTGCTTTTTATGGTTAAACTTTGTGCACAATTTCGATTATTTTGGAAAAAAAAACATTTAATTTTCGTACTGGTAAGCTAACTTCTTAAATAATCGGTTAAACATTAAAGATTTAAAGGTAATATCACACAGTGTGTTGTATAAAATTGTTATTCATTCGTAACTTTCTTTTGTCTTTTCAGGTATAAGCCAGGTACAGGACCTATTCGCCAGGCAGAAATAATGAAGACTTCAGAGAAGTGTTCTTTCTAATGTTTTAGAATGTTTATTTGAAAGACGATTAGCTGTTGTAAGTATATGTTGTTTTACTAAGTGTCATTGAAGCAAAAAACTTTGTGTTTAGAGTTATTTTTTTCCTTCAAGTTCTTCTGAACGTTTACATAAAACACGTATAGAGTTTGAATCTCAATATTCGACACGATGAACGAAACTACGGATATATTCACCACCATACTGACAATTCTGGAAGACATATATGACGTAAACGTCACAAATGAAACGGATATGGGTTCGTATTTACCCAATTCATCAGAAATCCCAACTCTACTGAACATCACCCGAGACGTTCCGTTCAAGTACGCAATGCCCTTGTTTGGCTACATTATGCCATTCTTACTATTAGTGACGATAGTGGCTAACACTTTAATTGTAGTGGTCCTGGCGCAACGACATATGCGCACTCCAACTAACCTGGTCCTTCTGGCCATGGCCATTTCTGACCTGTTAACTCTGTTGTTTCCGGCACCTTGGTATTTCTATATGTACACCCTGGGTAACTACAACAAGGTACTGTTTCCTATCCCTGCCTGCTACTCCTATCACTACATGTATGAAGTGGTCCCTGCATTCTTCCACACCGCTTCCATCTGGCTCACTCTGGTCCTTGCTGTTCAACGCTACATCTACGTGTGTCACCCGACGGTTGCCACCACCTGGTGCACCGTCCCACGTGTTGTAAAGGCTATGGTGTCGGTGTACCTCTTAGCGTTCTTCCACCAGTCCACCAGGATCTTCGACCGTGTATTTCACGCGATAACCTTCAGGTGGAACAGTGGAGTTCACACAGGTTGCATGTTTCAGACAGCAAGTTGGGTGAGAAACGTCATCAATGAAAACGTCTACTTTACCTACTACTACGTCTTTCGCATACTATTTGTTCACATAGGCCCTTGCACGGCTTTAGTCGTGTTGAATGTGCTGCTTTTTCAAGCTCTCAAAGAAGCCCAGCGGAAGCGAGACAAACTTTTCAAGGAAAACCGTAAGAGCGAGTGTAAGAAGCTGAGAGACAGTAACTGTACCACTCTTATGTTGATCGTTGTGGTGACAGTATTCCTTGCTGTGGAGATCCCTCTGGCGGTGACAACTCTGCTCCACGTCATGCAGAATGCTCTCGAACTCCAGATCGCCGACTATAATGATTTGAACGCCACCATTCTGTTTACCAACTTCTTCATCATGCTCAGTTACCCTTTCAACTTTGCCATCTACTGTGGTATGAGTCGACAGTTTCGAGAGACCTTCAAAGACTTGTTCATGATGGGTAATCTCGTCAGCAGACGCGAAGGTTCTTCTAGATATAGCCTCGTTAATGGACCACGAACATCAGCACACGAGACTATTTTATAAAATGAGAACACTCTAAGGCCGCTTTGGTGAAGACAAGAAAAACATCGGTAAATCAAATTTAACTAGGGCGGACATTGATATAATACAAGGACTTAAGGCTTCTAAGCCAAAAGATTTTGAACGAAAAGATAAGCCTCAAATATTGATAAATGCTCTCAGACTTTGCGAAAACTTGAATACCTACTTTGTGCTGATATTCTTGTTAGGTAAGGCTTACTGGTTATTGTGTTGTAAACTCAGAGTTCCAGCCTCTTTCCCTTGCGCTAGGCGATGTGCTTATACTAATAATTCGGGGCTCATTAGTGTAAGCCCTCCCAACCACAAGGGAGGTTGGAACAGCTTTCGGATGTGTAGTCTTTACCGTTAATCTCTGCGCTTCGTGTACAAGTGTTTAGTAAGCCATTGTTTCATTATTGAAAGAACAAAGAAATGCTCGTTTCTCTGTTGTTAAATATGTCGCTTTTTTGTTGAATGTTATAGTTCGCTTGTTAAGACCTCTGTATAAGATTGGTTCAATAAAATGTCGTACTTGCTTAACTTGGCAGATTTTATTGACTCCGTTTCTAGTAAAACAAGATTATTAAAGTTCCAAATTTCTTCAAAACTTTTGTCACAAATAAATCAAAGTTTACAACTCAAATCCGGAAGAAAGTGCAAAAAAACATTATGCTGTTTAGGATTAATAACTTTTCATCTATGAATGACTACAACTCAAGCTTAAAATTATATGGACAAAAAATATTGTTTTACCATTTTACGTAGAAGTTCACATTATCGAACAGTGTAAGATTGAAATGGTGTATTTAAGTGTTTTACACTCACAGAAAAAGAAACCTATCATTCTATTGGTATTTGAAGAACTTGTAGCATCCGCCACAATTTAATTCTTCGTATTGTTAGCCGACACTTGGCAGCTGGTACATAATTGAATAGAGTTGTTTAAATGTTTGTTTAACACCAAGTAAAAGCTTGGAATGGTCTATTCTTTCATTGATGGTGGGTCTGTGAACAAGACTAGTTTCGGAGAATTCCACTCTTCATCAATGACCCTGACCACTACCACCAATGAAACTTCAACAACAGCAACAGCATGAGCGTTATTTCATTCCGATCCCGAGGGGACTGGCGGGCCGGTAGAGTGTTAGGCCTTCTCGTCAGCCAAGGGACGAAAAAAGAAAAATGGGTAAAATGAATAATAGATGGGTAAATGTGCATGAAGATTCAGACCAAACCAAGTCTTTATAGTAGTAAGGTATCGAAAATCGAAATGGTGTATTTAAGTGTTTTACACTAATAGAATGGTAGTTGAAACTTTCCTTACTGGTAACCTGGTAAAGCAGTTGAAACTTTCCTTACTGGTAACCTGGTAAGGTAGTTGAAACTTTCCTTACTGGTAGCCTGGTAAAGTAGTTGAAACTTTCCTTACTGGTAACCTGGTAAAGCAGTTGAAACGTTCCTTACTGGTAACCTGGTAAGGTAGTTGAAACTTTCCTTACTGGTAACCTGGTAAGGTAGTTGAAACTTTCCTTACTGGTAATCTGGTAAAGCAGTTGAAACTTTCCTTACTGGTAATCTGGTAAAGCAGTTGAAACTTTCCTTACTGGTAATCTGGTAAAGCAGTTGAAACTTTCCTTACTGGTAACCTTGTATGGTAGTTGAAACTTTCCTTACTGCTAACCTGGTAAGGTAGTTGAAACTTTCCTTACCAGTAACCTAGCATGGTAGTTGAAACTTTCCTTACTGGTAACCTGGTAAAGCAGTTGAAACTTTCCTTACTGGTAATCTGGTAAAGCAGTTGAAACTTTCCTTACTGGTAACCTAGTATGGTAGTTTAAACTTTCCTTACTGGTAATCTGGTA
>NW_013669481.1:99651-102007 GCF_000517525.1 Limulus polyphemus | reverse complement strand
TTCCTTACTGGTAACCTGGTAAGGTAGTTGAAACTTTCCTTACTGGTAACCTGGTAAGGTAGTTGAAACTTTCCTTACTGGTAACCTGGTAAGGTAGTTGAAACTTTCCTTACTGGTAACCTGGTAAGGTAGTTAAAACTTTCCTTACTGGTAACCTGGTAAGGTAGTTGAAACTTTCCTTACTGGTAACCTGGTAAGGTAGTTGAAACTTTCCTTACTGGTAACCTGAAACTTTCCTTACTGGTAACCTAGTAAGGTAGTTGAAACTTTCCTTACTAGTAACCTAGTATGGTATTTGAAACTTTCCTTACTGGTAACCTGGTAAGGTAGTTGAAACTTTCCTTACTGATAACATAGTATGGTATTTGAAACTTTCCTTACTGGTAACCTGGTAAGGTAGTTGAAACTTTCCTTACTGATAACCTGGTAAGGTAGTTGAAACTTTCCTTACTAGTAACCTAGTATGGTAGTTGAAACTTTCCTTACTGGTAACCTGGTAAGGTAGTTGAAACTTTCCTTACTAGTAACCTAGTATGGTAGTTGAAACTTTCCTTACTGGTAACCTAGTATGGTAGTTGAAACTTTCCTTACTGGTAACCTGGTAAGGTAGTTGAAACTTTCCTTACTAGTAACCTAGTATGGTAGTTGAAACTTTCCTTACTGGTAACCTAGTAAGGTAGTTGAAAGTTTCCTTACTGGTAACCTCGTACGAAAAAGCTGAGTGTTTACAGTCATGATGTTGGAAACACTCTGGTAATATGAAGAATCTTTAATAATCCATTCAACACATGTTTATGTACAGTGTTGCGGAACTTTAAAGTTTGTTTTTAAACAGAATACTTAACGTCATCATATTGTAAGGACAAATTGTATTAAAATTATAACAAAATTACATCATGAACAACGTATAATGCTCACGAACCACGACGTATTTAATAGGAAAATACAAAGAAATACAAGTGAAACATTGTTTTTAAACAGTAACTCGAGTTTGTTACTAGTCATAACTACTAAAACTATAAAATAACGTCTTCTAGCTTCAGAATATATTTTTGTTACTCAATATTTTATTGAAAACCTTCTTCAGGAGTGTCTCATAACATATCAGTACACCACAAAAGTTGAGGAACGCTCCGGGATAACAGTATTCTATTTAATATCTATCACAAGTCAAATGAGAAAATAAAAATATTTCAAAACTCAAAACTTAAAAGCCTCTAAGAATAGTTTTCCTAATCCCAGTTGTCATATATAGTTTTAGTTTTAACGAATAGAACATTTTACTCCATAGAAAATCGTTTCTCCGTGATTTGTATTTCTTTCTTTAGCATGGGTATAACTTGTGGAACTTTTATTTTTTTGATGATGAAATAAGCTCCTTGTCAACTGACTTATGATAAAGTAAACGGTAACAATCTGAACATCATCAGACTGCATCATCAAGCAGAAGTTTACATAACGTTCCTGTCGAAGTTCGTATCTGAGAAGAAATGACAAAACATCAAATTTTCCACACCCGAGATCTTTTTTTTTCTCGTATATTAAAATTGAAAAGGAGCGAGTCAGGAGAAGGAAAAAAAAACGTCCTTCAAGTTCGTGGAAAGGTGCAGTTAAATTTTCAGGAAGTAATAAAGGAAGTTAGCAGGAAATTGGTTGGGAACTCTGTTTGATTGGCTTAGATTACAAGCTCAGCTATCAGTAAACAGAGAATTTGTTAAACACACTGAGGAGATTTCCACTGGATAAATTTAAGCTTCTTTTTTTTCGCTATACGAAATTCGGTGTTATTTGGGTTAAAATCAGTAGTGTTATGTTAAACACAAGTGTTATATTCTACTTTACTGGAAAAAATGTTCATAATATTTGTAAGTGATCTGACTTATGTATCTAAATTTATCAGTAGCAGCACCGTTTAAAAAAAAAGTCTAATTCTTTTTGTTATTCTTTCCATTACTTTATAATAGCAATAATTGCTAAAACATCCTTTGTGATATATGTGATGAGAAAAAAAAACAAGAACGTTTACTGAGGACTATATTGTTTTATTATTTATTAAAATCACAAAAAAATTAACCTTTCAGAAAACTTACCAAATATATGAATTTTAAAAAATCGAAAGTATAAACATCAGATTGTACATTGAGATCCGTTTGATACATTAGTTCTGTTTAGTATCTAAAATACCTTAAAGTAAGTTCTGTTTAGTATCTAAAATACCTTAAAGTAAGTTCTGTTTAGTATCTAAAATACCTTAAAGTAAGTTCTGTTTAGTATCTAAAATACCTTAGAGTAAGTTCTGTTTAGTATCTAAAATACCTTAGAGTAAGTTCTGTTTAGTATCTAAAGACGTACCTTA
>NW_013669481.1:90504-98881 GCF_000517525.1 Limulus polyphemus | reverse complement strand
CTTACAGTAAGTTATGTGTAATATTTAAAGCCATACTTTACAGTAAGTTATGTGTAATATTTAAAGCCATACCTTACAGTAAGTTATGTGTAATATTTAAAGCCATACCTTACAGTAAGTTATGTGTAATATTTAAAGCCATACCTTACAGTAAGTTATGTGTAATATTTAAAGCCATACCTTACAGTAAGTTATGTGTAATATTTAAAGCTATACCTTACAAAAAGTTATGTGTAATATTTAAAGACGTACCTTAGATTTAAGTTATGTGTAATATTTAAAGACGTACCTTAGATTTAAGTTCTGTTTAATATTTAAATACATGCCATAGAGTACGTTCTGTTTAATGTTTAATTAAAGCCATATATTAAAATAAGTTCTATTTAATGTTTAAAACAATACGTTAATGTAGGTTCTGTTTAATATTAAAGCTATACCTTAAAGTAAATTGTGTTTAATATTTAGAATCATGCCTTGCAATAAGTTGTGTTTAGTATTTAAAAACACACAGTACTTTAAGTTCTGATTAATATTTAGAATCATGCCTTGTACCATAAGTAGTGTTTAGTATTTAAAATCACACAGTACCTTAAGTTCTGATTAATATTTAGGATCATGCCTTGCCATAAGTTGTGTTTAGTATTTAAAATCACACAGCACTTTAAGTTCTGATTAATATTTAGGATCATGCCTTGCCATAAGTTGTGTTTAGTATTTGAAATCACACAGTACCTTAAGTTCTGATTAATATTTAGGATCATGCCTTGCCATAAGTTGTGTTTAGTATTTAAAATCACACAGTACCTTAAGTTCTGATTAATATTCAGAATCATGCCTTGCCATAAGTTGTGTTTAGTATTTAAAAACACACAGTACTTTAAGTTCTGATTAATATTTAGAATCATGCCTTTCCATAAGTTGTGTTTAGTATTTAAAATCGATGATAAGGTAATATAAAGGAAGGTTATAGGCTCTGTTTAGTAGGCAACCAGAAGGTTACCTTTAAAAGAGAATGGTTTAAGGCTGACAAACTGAGCAAAAAATATAGTAAACAGGTAAATAAATTGGCATCTCTTCCTACTCGGCCATTCCTGCGAACGTATACAAACGGTACATCATATCACCCTGGAAATTTTTAACTACTGCTAAATCACAAAGAATAGATGTTTAATAAACAACTGCTCCCAGTCATGATTAGATTTAAACCTGTTCTAAAAGGATTCGTCTTTGTGTTCATTTTACTTTAATCATCATATGAAGGATTATAACGCTAAAAATTGGGTTTCGATACCCGCAGTGAAATAGTCTGTTTCGTAGCTTTGTGCTTAACAGCAAAATTTAGAGCCATGTTTCGTTCAGAAACAGGAGTTTCTTTTCACCCTGCACGTTAACATGAACAAAATAAAAATCATGAAAACACAAAGAAAAATTGGTTTATACATTTAATAAAATAAACGAATTATGAAAATGAAGGAGAATAATTCTGAGAAAGAGAATCTGCCCAAATTCCAGGCAGAAAAGTGAATTATAATCAGTTGGATTTCCAAATAATTTAATAAAAATGGAGAACTAGCTTAGAACGGATAGAAACTTTAAATACGCTTTAAAGAATCGTGAGTTTAATCTAGAACCAGGATAGATAGAGCAGGTGACTGCCAGTGACGAGGATATCTGTCTGTTGAGTGTAGATTTAAAGTTTGGGATTTGAACTTATTCTTAGTACTTAAGGTAGGGAAAAAAGATGACCCAAGGTGAAAGGTTGAGATGCAAATCAAGTTTAATTTTTATAGTGTGTCTTTTTTTTTCTGACTTGAAGTGAATATATGTATATATAAATGAGCCTAACTGTTGGTGACGACCTGCTTTGACGACGATCGTGACAATCCCAGTTTTTCCTGATGCAATAAACCGTGAGTTGGAACTGAATGACCTACTTATAGAGACTCTTTAATTTCATGAGGTGAGACAGAAAAGTGGTCATTACGTACAGAAACACAGATAGGCTTGAGCTGCTTGTAGGAGATGACAATCCATTTGGAAGTCAGAATAATTCCATGGAGAAAACAAACTAGATTCAGTGGAGTTGTATCAATTCTTTTCAGACGAAGTATTTTCTCCACAATTAAATTAACGTCATGCTTATGTCTTCTAATAAAATCATGGATCTGTCGGATAGAGAGAAAGGGGACGACAATATATTCATGAAGATATAGCTTGACGAAAGGCAACTAAATTATATAATATAAATCAATGTGACAATAAATAACCACCATATAAGTGAATAAACGAACTGAAAATGTGGAATTGTGTTATTATAAAACACTTTACCTCATTATTAACATAAAAATGGTTGTTTGTGTAAGGACAAAAACATGTTCTGGGTTAATTCACGGATAGTTGTTTTCATTTATAACAATCTGTCACTGTTCGTCTTTTAATCATTATAGAGTTAAACAGAACTGTATAATTATCTAATCTTCACAATACACACCAACACAGTATTGAACTAAAATCTTAAAACTAGAACTGTATAATTATCTAATCTTCACAATACACACGTAAAAAGTATTGTATTAAAATCTTAAAACTAGAACTGTATAATTATCTAATCTTCACAATACACACCAACACAGTATTGACTAAAAATCTTAAAACTAGAACTGTATAATTATCTAATCTTCACAATACTCACCAACACAGTATTGAACTAAAATCTTAAAACTAGAACTGTATAATTATCTAATCTTCACAATACACATCAACACAGTATTGTACTAAAATCTTAAAACTAGAACTGTATAATTATCTAATCTTCACAATACACACGTAAAAAGTATTGTACTAAAATATTAAAATTGGAGCTGTATAATTATCTAATCTTCACAATACACACGTAAAAAGTATTGTACTAAAATATTAAAACTGGAACTGTATAATTATCTAATCTTCACAATACACACGTAAAAAGTATGTACTAAAATATTAAAACTGGAGCTGTATAATTATCTAATCTTCACAATACGCACTAACACAGTATTGTACTAAAATATTAAAACTGGACCTGTATAATTATCTAATCTTCACAATACACACGTAAAAAGTATTGTATTAAAATCTTAAAATTCGCACTTCAGAATTATATACTCTTCACAAAGTTCAAACTAGCACTGGCTAGATATTTAATCTTCTAAATAAGAATAACTATTAATTGCATTGAACTATTTTTGCACGTATTAAAATATTAGCAAATCTGGATTCTCTGTACGCGTACATTACTGTTTATTTAATTTTATATTCGGCTACAATGACATTCTGCGTTAATCGAAAATAGAAGATAAGGCTTAACACTTCGATGAGATGACAAAACTTGTTAACGACGATCTCCCTCAACCAGCTGCTTTTGTCAGTCGCCACTCTTTTAAACCATGAAGACATGAGAATAAACATGCGTGTGTTTGATGATCAAATGATCAGAGGCAGCGACAGGGATAACATTTAAAAATAGCACTACGTTCTAGTTGAAAAAGTAGAAAATCCATGATCATGTTTGAAGAAGTTTGAGAATTTTTTTTTTCTATATAGTTTCTTAAAAAACGTCTTATTGAATTGTGACCCTGTTTTGTTTACCTGTCTATCTATCTATCTGTATCTGCCTATCTATTTATCTATCTATATCTACCTATCTATCTATCCATATATGCATATCTATCTATCGGTATCTACTTATCTATTTGTCTATTTATATCTGTCTATTTGTTTTTCTATCCATATCTGTGTATCTATCTATCTGTATCTACCTATCTATCTATCCATATATGCATATCTATCTATCTGTATCTACCTATCTATTTGTCTATTTATATCTGTCTATTTGTTTTTCTATCCATATCTGTGTATCTATCTATTTGTATCTACCTATCTATTTGTCTATATTTACCTATCTATTTGTCTATTTATATCTGTCTATTTGTTTTTCTATCCATATATGCATATCTATCTATCTGTATCTACCTATCTATCCATATATGCATATCTATCTATCTGTATCTACCTATCTATCCATATATATGTCTATCTATCTATCTGTATCTACCTATCTATCCATATATGCATATCTATCTATCTGTATCTACCTATCTATTTGTCTATTTATATCTGTCTATTTGTTTTTCTATCCATATCTGTGTATCTATCTATTTGTATCTACCTATCTATTTGTCTATATTTACCTATCTATTTGTCTATTTATATCTGTCTATTTGTTTTTCTATCCATATCTGTATATCTGTTTATCTGTATCTGCCTATCTATCTGTCTATATTTACCTATCTATTTGTCTATTTATATCTGTCTATTTGTTTTCTATCCATATCTGTGTATCTGTTTATCTGTATCTGCCTTTTTTTAACTAACTATTTCTACGTCTATCTGTATCAGTATGTTATTTGTCTAGCTATTTATATGTTTATATGTATAGTTAGCTGATCTATATTTCTCGGGTGTTTATTTTATTCATAGACGTATGAGTTAACTGAAACCTGCTAACCAAGCTGTATATAAAACGTTTTTTTTTCTAAGTAATATATAATATGAGTAATTAAGAACTATTTTACTGCTTAGAATGTTAAGTATTCACTTAACTAAGGTAATCTTTAAACGTTAACGATATTCTTCATGACAATATAGTTTTGGTAAAAGTAACGCCCGGTTTATATTCTTATTAGCAAAGATCGTGACACATAACACGTGAACCAGGCAATATAAATTAGATTGGTCAGTACGGTTAACGGTGAAGAGGTAAAATAATTATGTATGCATGATATATATATATATGTTGCAAAACATATCTAAGGAGAAAATCAGAGGGGTATTTATTAAAAATAAGAGCTACAAAAATAAACAGAAAAGTAGCGTTATAGGTAATAGTTTAGGGCTTTCCTCTAGCGGCAGTAACACAAAACACATATATATCAAATATAGAAACACAACTTGAAACTGACATTTAACTTTATTCACAATACTTGGACATAGATGATATTAATAGATGATATTAACTATCAACTTTATTCACAACATATATATTAGATGATATTAATTATCAACTCTATTCACAACATATATAATGCATGATATCAACTACCAACTCTATTCACAACATATATATTAGATGATATTAATTATCAACTCTATTCACAACATATATATTAGATGATATTAATTATCAACTCTATTCACAACATATATAATGCATGATATCAACTACAACTCTATTCACAACATGTGAATAGAGTTGATAGTTAATATATTCTATTATATATGTTGTGAGTAGAGTTGATAGTTAATATCATCTATTATATATGTTGTGAGTAGAGTTGATAGTTGATAGCATGTATTATATATGTTGTGAATATAGTTGATAGTTGATATCATCTATTATATATGTTGTGAATAGAGTTGGTAGTTGATATCATCTATTATATAAAATATATAATAGATGATATCAACTATCAACTCTATTCACAACATATATAATAAATGATAGTAACTATCAACTCTATTCACAACATATATAATAGATGATATCAACTCTATTCACAATGTATTAAATGAACCGTTTTTCCATACATAAGGTTAATAAATAACGTTTGTTGACCTTTTTCAGGAAGGTACTTACTAAACCTGGTCTAATAACAAAGTTATGTATGAACCGGTTACGAAATATCAGGGAAATGATACTGTGTAAGAAATGAAAACATTTATTTAGACAGGGACGTTGTAATAAATAAAAACGTTTATTTAGACCTTGACGTTGTAATAAATAAAAACGTTTATTTATTCCGGGACGTTGTAAAAAATAAAAACGTTTATTTAGACCTTGACGTTGTAATAAATAAAAACGTTTATTTATTCCGGGACGTTGTAAAAAGTAAAAATGTTTATTTAAACTGAGATGTTGTGATAAATAAAAACGTTTATTTATACCGGGACGTTGTAAGAAATAAAACGTTTATTTATACCGGGACGTTGTAAGAAATAAAACGTTTATTTAGACTGGAATGTTGTAAGAAATAAAAACGTTTATTTAAACTGGAACGTTGTGAGAAATAAAAACGTTTATTTAGACTGGGACGTTGTAAGAAATAAAAACGTTTATTTATACTGGAACGTTGTAAGAAATAAAAACGTTTATTTATTCCGGGACGTTGTAAAAAGTAAAAATGTTTATTTAAACTGAGATGTTGTGATAAATAAAAACGTTTATTTATACCGGGACGTTGTAAGAAATAAAACGTTTATTTAGACTGGAATGTTGTAAGAAATAAAACGTTTATTTAGACTGGAACGTTGTAAGAAATAAAACGTTTATTTAGACTGGAACGTTGTAAGAAATAAAAACGTTTATTTAGACTGGGACGTTGTAAGAAATAAAAACGTTTATTTAAACTGGAACGTTGTAGGGTTCTTAGATTATATATTAGATTCTTTTTGGTCGTTCTCATAATTCCTTAAATCGAAAATTCTCAATTGTAGGGTTGTTGATGGTGAAATGTCTGCCCATAGATGTATCTGGATTGTGCAGATTAATAAAATTTAAATATTCACGTGCTAGGCGGCATGTTTATTTAATGTATAAACTCCTGCGTTGTTGTTTTTCTTTTTTGGTTTAACGTTAAGTGATATATTTAGTAAAGTATGTAAAATATTACCTTGTACTGAAGGTTGAGTTGTTGTTGTTTTCATTTATATGTACTGTGCTGTTTGTGTATGGGCAGACGTCATGTCTGTTTAGTTTGCATTTTTAGGTGTCTGTTTGATCAAGTTCTTTTTGTGCCGCCGTGTATTGGAAGTAATCAGATTCAGGTCTAAGTCAATTACTTATGTTAACTCTGAGGTCTGTTTTTATGTATGGTGTATTGGAAGTAATCAGATTTAGGTCTAAGTTTAGTACCTGTGTCAACTCTGAGGTCCGTTTCAGTGCGTGGTGTATAGGAGTAATCAGATTTAGGTCTAAGTCAAATACAAGTGTTATTTCTGAGATCCGTTTCCATGCATGGTGTATTGGATGTACTCAGATTTAGGTCTAAGTCAAATACACGTGTTATTTCTATGGTCCATTTCTATGCATTGTGTATTGGAAGAATCCCAGATTAAGATTTGGTTCAGATTTACGTAAATGTAAAATGTTTTACTTGCTTTAACTTTTGAAGAAAAGAACAACAATATAAGTATGTTTCAGTCAGAAATAGCGTTACAATAAAAAACTGTTCGAAGATTTAAAGTTTTATAGAACCTTAAAGTAGCAAGTTGATCATTTAGAAATACTTGTCTTAACTAAAATAACCTGCTTCAACTTTATATTATGCTTTCAGCTGTGTATCATACTAAACTATAACAGAATCAGATAACTAGCATAAGGTACGAGAAAACCTCTAAAAAACTGTTGACCTTGTGAAACGCTCATTGTTGACCTAATGAAACGTTGAACGTTGAGCTTGGCACACGCTGACTGTTGGCTATCTGACGCACTGACTGTTCTGCATTTGATACACTTAACTGCTGACTGTTGATCTTGTAAAACCTTGCTCTAAAATTTTAAAAGTACTGAATGTCGGGCTTGTGAAATGATGACTTCTAAAACGCTGACTGCTGGGCTTGTGAAACGTTAAACAGAAAGCAGAAGACTTACTTCTATAACATCGTAAACGTATGACTACCCAACATGTTGCACCACATTCATTTCTACATATTTCAAAGTTCGTCAAGAGATTTATCGTTACTGTAAACAACCTTCTCCTACAGCTCGATAATTTGTGACGTTCTTGATGCTACATGACGTCCAACCAGCCATAAAAGCACTAAGGGATTTAAATAAATGTTTCTGAACCTTTTTCCGAGTCTTTCAGCGACAACTGAATCATAAACCAATGAAAATGCTGAGGAAGCGCCTTCCAATAAGACATGGTTGTCATCACTTACAGCTCAGAATGTTCAGTCACGGAAATAGAATCATCTCTGTGAATAGTTAACTCATATTACCAAAATGACAGTTATTGTTTCAGAGCCTAAAATAAGTATCTCGCTGCAACTGCTTGTGGTCTCGTCCTTTGCCTCAATACTACTCAATACACATCTTTAACATCTACATAATTTTCTGATCATTTAACGTAGTTTTAGGTTTGCGAAGTTAACTGACAAAAATAAGAAGACTACAGAAATATTTTCTACAATCTTAAGCCTAACCTTCAGCCAAAGAATCACTATTTATTACCTTGCGTAGAACTAAACAATTTTTTTAAGGCAACAATATTTTACTTTGAACAAGAAAATTGTTGCCTTTAAGTATGTTGGTAACACTACATTATTAGGATTAAAGATG
>NW_013669481.1:84630-89538 GCF_000517525.1 Limulus polyphemus | reverse complement strand
AAGTATATTGATAACACTACATTGTTAGGATTAAAGATGGCTACAGTCAAGTATGTTGGTAACATTACATTATTAGGATTAAAGATGGCTTCAGTCAAGTATGTTGGTAACACTACATTATTAGGATTAAAGCTGGCTACAGTCATGTATGTTGGTAACACTACATTATTAGGATTAAAGATGGCTTCAGTCAAGTATGTTGGTAACACTACATTATTAGGATTAAAGCTGGCTACAGTCATGTATGTTGGTAACACTACATTGTTAGGATTAAAGATGGCTATGTCAAGTATGTTGGTAACACTACATTATTAATTACGTTTCGGTAATTTTTGACTTATAGAGCGTAAAAAAAAATCTGATTTTCTTAGAATCATCGATCATTGGTTATCAATTTTTTGTTCCTTTTTCACTTAGTGTCAATATATTTAATCTCGTGTTTCAATAATTAAATAAACGTAAAAAGAAAGGAAAATTAAAAATTAAGTTGCTAAGAAACATTTTTGATTCGTAAACAATTAAGCAATTAATTAGTAATGAGAATGATGAGGCTCGTGACATTACCAACAAAACGAGGAATGTTGTATCTACATAACCATGTAAGATTTATATCTGTAGCAGGACATTTTAAATAATATACTTAGGTTAGTATACTTATATACTTATATCATAGGTTAGTAAATAGTGTACTAATATTCTTTACAAATAGAGTATTTGTTTGTTGTTAAGCAGAGAGATACACATCGGGATTTCTGTGTTATGTCCACCACGGGTATCGAAACCCGGTTTTTAGCGTTGTAAGTCTTCGGACTTACCACTGAGCCACGAGTGGACCTAAATAGAACAGAAAAAAAAAACGAGATCGCTTATTGATAATAAAGAATCTATTTCTTCCACCAGATGACACTAGGGTAAATATTTTAAACATTCAAGTTTTCTTTACACCCGATCAGATAACGCCTTTGTTAGGTAAAACTATGTATGTTGTACACCAAAAGGCTTCATTAATTCACAAATATTTCAAACTTATAATTTTTTGAAATAAAACTAGAATTCTAAATTTTAAGAATACAAGTTCCATTTGATATTTATATATACATGTTTTCTTAAAATAATATTCTAAACCTGTTGAATTGTTTTTTCCCACAAGGGGTCAGTGGTAAGTTTACGGATTAATAATGCTAGAACCTGGAGTTCGACTCCCCGTGGTGGACAAAGCGCGGATAGCCTATTGTACATCTATCCGTTAAAACGAAAAATTGTTTAATTGTTTTATCGGATAATGGTAGAAATAAAGTTACGTGTACGAAGGAAATCAGTGAACAATACATTTGTCATATTTGGTTCAATAACTCATCACTGAACCAGCATGAAAAACAATTAAAACGGTGATCGACGAGATGAATTCCCTGTTAATTATTACAGTTTAAAATATATTATTATACTGACGTAGACTTGTGTGCTAAAATATTGTTGCCTTACCAATGTAATTATCTACTGTAAGATATGTTCTCTCCACTAAGTTAACTGTCAAAATCAAGTTAGATATTTAAAATGTTGCCCGGACAAAAATGTCACATTTCATTAGACTTATTTTGCTAAATTCGTTTTGGATTGATCACATTTAACTAATATGTGAAATCGTATTAAATCGTTCACACTTCATTTTAACTGAAATTATTTCACTTTGTATTGTTTTCTACAGGATCTAGATCATCTTTGGAGAGCTTTTTATATTTCAGAGTTGATTAATTCTTGATAATATTCATTAAAGTTGAAACGAGCAGTTCTATAGAACAGTCGCGTTACGTTCACCACCATAGATTTCAAACAGTTAATAAATATTTAATAAATTCAATTTCTCGTGTTAGATCTCGTAGTTAAGAGATTTGGAAAGGATTTTATAGAATCTTTCAGCTGGAAAAGCTTAACAAAATTTGAATGACGAATGTTTGGAAAAGTGAATTTCGAAATAATCCATTTAAGATACTCTCCAAGATTAAATATATGTCATTGCTCAAGTAGAAATCTAATAAGCTTTTTTCAACGCTTTTTGCTTCTTTTGTCGTGTATGACATTGAAATATCCAATTACATTAGATTAATGTAGTTTTCTTATTTGTGTGTCAAAACTCACTAATCAAAAAACTCGTATATTCTCTGCGAGCCCACTGTTTTGCTACAGTGTCGAGGTCATTACCAGAAAATAGAAATAACTTTGTTACAATTTTTTACACTTTTGTGGTCCTTTCTAGGCGATGTGAATATCTTTGTTACAATTTTGATAAAGTGGTGTGGTCCTTCCTAGGCGATGTGAATACCTTTGTTACAATTTTTTATAGTTTTGTGGTCCTTTCCAGACGACGCGAATATGTTTGTCACAATTTTTTACAGTTTTGTTGCCCTTTCTAGACGATGTGATTACCTTTGTTACAATTTTGTGAAAGTGTTGTGGTCCTTTCCAGACGACTGAAATACCTTTGTTACAATTTTGTGAAAGTTTTGTTGTCCTTTGTAGACGAGTTAAATACATTTGTCACATTTTTTAAAGCGTAGTAGCTCTTTCTAGACGACGTGAATACAATTGTTACAATTTTGATAAAGTGGTGTGGTCCTTTCTAGACGGTGTGAATACCTTTGTTACAATTTTGATAAAGTGTTGTGGTCCTATTTAGACGGTGTGAATACCTTTGTTACAATTTTGATAAAGTGTTGTTGTCCTTTCTAAACGGTGTTAATAGCTTTATTACAATTTTGATAAAGTGTTGTGGTCCTTTCCAGATGATGTGAATACCTTTGTTACAATTGTTTTCCGGTTTGTGGTCCTTTTCAGAAGCTGTTAATACCTTTGTTACAATTGTTTTCCGGTTTGTGGTACTTTTCAGAAGCTGTTAATACCTTTGTTACAATTGTTTTCCGGTTTGTGGTACTTTTCAGAAGCTGTTAATATTTTTGTTACAATTGTTTTCCGGTTTGTAGTACTTTTCAGAAGCTGTTAATACCTTTGTTACAATTGTTTTCCGGTTTGTGGTACTTTTCAGAAGCTGTTAATATTTTTGTTACAATTTTGTTAAAGTGTTGCAGTCCTATCCAAATGACTGAAATACCATTGCCATAATTTTTTGCAGTTTTGTGTTCTCTTCCAGACGATGTGAATAATTTTGTTACAAGTTTATTAAGTGTTATGATTTTTTCAAAACGGTGTGAGTAATATTGGTACAATTTTTTTAAGTGTTATGATTTTTTCCAGACGGTGTGAATAACTTTGTTACAAGTTTATTAAGTGTTATGACTTTTTCAAGACGGTGTGAATAATATTGGTACAATTTTTTTAAGTGTTATGATTTTTTTCCAGACGGTGTGAATACCTTGCTTATCAATCATACAAAGAATATAAAGGACAAAACATTTCTCCCACTGCGCAGCCAGGCGGTTATAGCAAATCTGCTAAAGATGTCGTGTATTTAATGACGTTATACTATATACACCAAAGATAAATAAATCTTTACACGTCACTTATTCGTTAAATCCTTTATACCCCACTTATATCAGTATCCACCTAGTGGTCGGTAGCTCATTCTCACTATTCTTTAAACACCACCTGTATCATTATTCACCTAGTGGCCGCTCAGTAGCCCCCATACATCAAGTGTAGGTTAGCGGTAAGTTTACGAAATTAGAGTCCTAAGATCCGGAGTTTGATCCCTCGTGTTGGGTAGAGCACATATAGCCTATTTTATAGCTTTGCGTTAAAACAAACATAAACACCATCTATATCACACTCCACCTAGTGACCAGTCAATAACAACTGGACGTCCATTATAAATTGAACACCACCAAAATCATTCTTAAATACCAAAAAGGAGATCGAAATATTATTAATCATCGGTATTGTTTACAACAACAACAGTCATGATATATTTGTTGTTGCTAATTGATGTTCGACATTATGTCAACCACAATCAACGTATATCGTATAATAGTACCAGCCTTGACATAATTAATCATCCAGTGTTTACTAATACAAATACTGCGTGAACAATAGATTATTTATTAACAACGACAGAACATGAACGATACGTTGTTTACTGAAAATAACAGAACAGGACAACAGCAATGAGTTATTTACTGACAATGGTAACACATGAACTAACAATAAAAGAATGTGGACAATACTTTGCTTACTGACAATAATACGTTAACAATACATTATTTACTGACGATAACAATACATATACAATACGTTATTTACTGACGATAACAATACATATACAATACGTTATTTACTGACGATAACAATACATATACAATACGTTATTTACTGAAGATGACAATACATATACAATACGTTATTTACTGACGATAACAATACATATACAATACGTTATTTACTGACGATGACAATACATATACAATACGTTATTAATTGAAGATGACAATACATATACAAGCCGTTATTTACTGACGATGACAATACATATACAATATGTTATTTACTGATGATAACAATACATATACAATATGTTATTTACTGACGATGACAATACATATACAATATGTTATTTACTGACGATGACAATACATATACAATATGTTATTTACTGATGATAACAATACATATACAATACGTTATTAACTGAAGATGACAATACATATACAAGCCGTTATTTACTGACGATGACAATACATATACAAGCCGTTATTTACTGACGATAACAATACAATAAACGATACGCTATTTATTAACACTGAACAAAACATGAATGATACGCTGTTTACTGACAGAGACAGAACATGAACGACACGTTGCTAATTCACAATGGCAGGATACCAACGATGCGTTGTTTGCTGACAATGATATGACGTGAAAGACGCGTTGTTTATTGGCAGAGACAAGAAATGAATTAAA
>NW_013669481.1:80423-83835 GCF_000517525.1 Limulus polyphemus | reverse complement strand
TTATTTACTGACGATGACAATACATATACAATATGTTATTTACTGACGATGACAATACATATACAATATGTTATTTACTGATGATAACAATACATATACAATATACATGAACGACACGTTGCTAATTCACAATGGCAGGATACCAACGATGCGTTGTTTGCTGACAATGATATGACGTGAAAGACGCGTTGTTTATTGGCAGAGACAAGAAATGAATTAAACATTATAAAACAAAGCTAGAATTATCCTTTTATTGTTAAACTTGGGGAATTACTAAACGCTGTCCACAAACATAGCGAGACTCAGGCTAGGGGGTCGAAGGGCACGCCATAGGCTAAAAAAGGGACTGGCAGAGCCTTTCCAAAAAATTATCATCAGGCTTATATATATATTTATATATATATTTAATTGCATTTTGTGCAAATCTTGTATATTTAATATTTCATGTAATATAAAAATTTATTATAAAATACTACTTTACTTACTTACAAATATATAAAATTACAAACTTTTAAAGATCCTGAAATTTATGTATGTTCTAAACACTTTTTAACAGAGATAATAGTGATTGTACTACCATGATATACCCTGGTACTGTCATATGTAAAACACTTTATATCTATTGATAGTGAAGTGTTCTACCATGATATATCCAAGGACTGTCTTCTGTAAAACACTTTACATGTATTGATAGTGAAGTGTACTACCGTGATATACCCTGGGACTTTCATATGTAAAACACTTTATATCTATTGATAGTGAAGTGTACTACCGTGATATACCCTGGGACTTTCATATGTAAAACATTTTATATCTATTGATAGTGAAGTGTTCTACCATGATATACCCCGGGACTGTCATATGTAAAACTCTTTATATCTATTGATAGTGAAGTGTTCTACCATGATATATCCAAGGATTGTCTTCTGTAAAACACTTTATATCTATTGATAGTGAAGTGTTCTACCATGATATACCCTGGGACTGTAATATGTAAAACTCTTTATATCTATTGATAGTGAAGTGTTCTACCATGATATATCCAAGGATTGTCTTCTGTAAAAACTCTTTACATATAAATTGATAGTGATGTGTACTACCATGATATACCCTGGGACTGTCATATGTAAAACACATTATATCTATTGATAGTGAAGTGTTCTACCATGATATATCCAAGGACTGTCTTCTGTAAAACCTTTTACATGTATTGATAGTGATGTGTTCTACCATGATATACCCAATGACTGTCTTCTGTAACACCTTTACATGTATTGATAGTGAAGTGTACTACAATGATATACCCAATGACTGTCTTCTGTAAAACACTTTACATCTATTGATAGTGATGTGTTCTACCATGATATACCCTGGGACTGTCATATGTAAAACACTTTATATCTATTGATAGTGAAGTGTTCTACCATGATATATCCAAGGACTGTCTTCTGTAAAACTCTTTACACGTCACGTATTGATAGTGAAGTGTTCTGCCGTGATATACCCTGGGACTGTCATATGTAAATCACTTTACATCTATTGATAGTGAAGTGCACTACCATGATATACTCTGGGACTACCTTCTGTAAAACTCTTTACACGTCACGTATTGACAGTGAAGTGTTCTACCATGATATACCCAAGGACTGTCTTCTGTAAAACCTTTTACATGTATTGATAGTGATGTGTTCTACCATGATATACCCAATGACTGTCTTCTGTAAAACTTTTTACATGTATTGATAGTGATGTGTTCTACCATGATATACCCAATGACTGTCTTCTGTAAAACCTTTTACATGTATTGATAGTGATGTGTACTACCATGATATACCCAAGGACTGTCTTCTGTAAAACCCTTCTCACGTAGTAATAGTGGAGTGTGTTACCATGATATACTCAGGGAATGTTGTCTATTGAACACTTTATGTGAGGTACAAACTTAAGATCAGTTAAAGTTGCTATAGAAACTATTATGCCGTCATCTGTGACAAAGACCCTGGCATCTGTAGTAAGATCTGGCGTAGCAGTTCTCTTCATATCACAGAGAAACCTTCTCCCCGTTTTTAAGAACTTGTGGGGGCGTCAGTCTTCACAATTTACCTCTGGCTGTGACGTTCTTTGTCCACGAACATAATCATATAATTGAATTTATATCTGGCAAGTATTACCTGGGTTTCAAACATTCTACACTGCAGTTCCCTTAAAATCAGTTTCCTACATAGTTTCTTGCATATTATTTTTCATCTGTGTTATATTCACAATTATGCCTCAGCACATCCATATAATCACTATTAATGGCCATCAATCTTTTTTATTAAGAACAATAATTGTCTTAGATACAATGCCCTGTCTTTCATCAAAATCTAATATTTCTTCTTTATCACAAGCGAACCAGTTGTAAACTTCGTTTTGTCTCTATATCTCATATCTTCACTGAACAGGGAGATTATGTTAACGATATATATCTCTCGCTCGTGACATGACGTATGAACGTCTTACCATCACGTCGTTAATTACAAAAAAAAAAGCGACACTGCTAAACAGCATTGCTGAATTGTCGGCTTTCAAAATTTATTGTTTCTTAAGACCCCAGTATTAATCTGACAAGAACGCTCTTAGAGCTAGATTTATAACACAACTGGCTCATCATATTAAGCTATAATTAAATGGTATTTTATCTATTTATCAAAATGTACGCCTGCTTTTCTGTCGGTATAAGGCACATTCATTAACCTACGTATAACAAAACTGTTATAAGCGATTCGACTTTAGCCTGGTCTATATGTTTCCAAGTCTTAACAAAAAGAAACTCAGCGAAAAGCATTTTTACATTGTACCAATTTCTTTTAATCGACTTCCCAATAAATGCATCTAATTTTGTACTTTCTTTAGTTAGTATTCTATTTTTCAAACCTGATCTGCACGTGATAAGCATGGGGTAAATGACCAGTCAAACAACACAATTCTCGGACATAGCCATCCCTAGTTTAGAAGAAGGGCAAATGGTCAGTAACTCGTACAGCCAACATGGCTACTCTGATCTGACTCGCTGGATTAAATGTTACTTTTATAGTTCGCCCACAGCTAAAAATGCGGATCCTGTCGCATGGAATTCGCAGCCTGTCGTGCTAGCTATTAGACCACACCCGGCCCGATTATGTACACAAAGGTTGCTACAAGCTTATCATGACATTGTAAGATTGATTGGTGTTAAAGGCTTAAGTTGGTAACCTTCACTAGCTGTACATCGTTTATAAAATCAAATTAGGAAGATCAAAACAAAAAAGAAGGTTAAAAACAAAAGTACAGTATCTATATGTTTGGTAAAAACAAAAGTTCAGTATCTATATGTTTGGTAAAAACAAAAGTTCAGTGTCTATATGTTTGGTAAAAACAAAGTTCAGTATCT
>NW_013669481.1:76672-79644 GCF_000517525.1 Limulus polyphemus | reverse complement strand
CAGTATCTATATGTTTGGTAAAAAGTTCAGTATCTATGTGTTTGGTAAAAAGTTCAGTATCTACATGTTTGGTAAAAAGTTCAGTATCTATATGTTTGGTAAAAACAAAGTTCAGTATCTATATGTTTGGTAAAAAATTCAGTATCTACATGTTTGGTAAAAACAAAAGTTTAGTATCTATGTGTTTGGTAAAAAGTTCAGTATCTACATGTTTGGTAAAAAGTTCAGTATCTATATGTTTGGTAAAACAAGTTCAGTATCTATATGTTTGGTAAAAAATTCAGTATCTACATGTTTGGTAAAAACAAAAGTTCAGTATCTATATGTTTGGTAAAATGTTCAGTATCTACATGTTTGGTTAAAATTCAGTATCTACATGTTTGGTAAAAACAAAAGTTTAGTATCTATGAGTATCTATATGTTTGGTAAAAACAAAAGTTCAGTATCTATATGTTTGGTTAAACTTTTCAGAAAATTTTTAAATATTATTAGTCTAATTTCGATTATATATGTCTATGTTCTATGTTTATGGTAGATTTGGAAACTTTAATGGACAGCCACTGACTGTTGAATGAAAAAGGGACGACGTTTCGACCTCTATAGTTAGGCATTCTTCAGTATAGAATCCGAAACGTCATTCTATTTTCGTTCGAGTGAAACGATATCTCTGCAGATGGTTCAAATCAGCTATTGTTTTTGTAGATAATAACTTTTTCTAAGCAACATACAATACATAACCAATTTCTTTGCTGATCTTCGGAATACAGTGGCGATTTGTTTTTGTTTGAAGTCGTGCCAAAACGGGTTACGACATTAAAATGTCTTGTGGCTGAATTGTTTTATTCTGGTTAGGGTTAATCCTTTTGTTATCTCTTATTTATTGTCCATGGTCAGCTGTTTAATCACTACTATATCCCTCCTGTCCGTATCCTGTTTTTCTATTTGTGTGATGTTTCTTATAACACTTGGTTCCATAAATTAATTTTGAATCCAAATCGTGTCAATCTCCCTAATTGTCAACTACTTTCAAGATGTATTACAAGATAGTTAAAATACTACGAGATAGCGAATTCTACTTTTATTTCTTGTGGTTTTGTTTTCCGTTCGTTCTTTTTTCCTTGCTGACATTTAGTTAAACAACGAATTTTTGGTTATATTACAGCATTAACTCACCTTGTAGCTAGAGTACGTCGATGTTGAGTTTTTATGGATGTATTACGAAACTGACACAAGCTTCCTCTAGTGGTGACGTATAGATATTTATGTTGTGAACGATTATGTAGATTTATTGTAATACCTAGTCACATGAGATGTAACTTCGTGATAGTTAGCATTATTGATCTTGAGAAGTGGCTTAGTTTTAGAACATTGTTTTTGTTGTTTTCTTTTCTGTTTACTCATTTATCTTCTATTGTTTATTAACGTTTGTAACTAGTCTTAGCCAAGCACAGATTTCCCAACTGTTTGTTGTAAGTGATTAAATTTTTAGTTCTTTGAAAGTTTTATTTGGTTTCCTGTCATATTTTAATTAATTAATTTTCTCTGACACTGAGTGTAGAGAAATTTTGTAACGGACTTCACCCCAATATTAATAAACAATATATTGTAAATATTAATAAATCAATAATAATGGAACCAGGAAAAAGAACCAGAAAGAACCAAACAAAAATATAGCAAGTACAATATTCCAACAATATCCTTCAATGACTATCTCGTGACTTTCTCTCTCTTAGTGAAACTTCTGGCAGAATGTTTATTCACAGAGTAGGTCACGAGAGTACAACCTCATGTCATCATAAATTTACATACTCTTCTGCTACATTAATAGTATCTGTACGTCACCGCTAGGGAAGCTGGTGTCAGTTTCATATCATACACACATACATCTACTCAAAAATACAAATGATCATGTAGAAGGTGAGTTAGCTTTTTAATGCAACTAAAAATTCATAGATAAACTGAACGATAGAAGGAAATAATAAAAGAACGACAAACACAACCATAGTAATAAAAAAAATAGAATTTGCTCTCTCACAGTTTTGTTTTGGTCCGTTACTGAATAACAGTTATCTGGGCCTGGCATGGCCTGGTGGTTGGGACGTTCGACTGACAACCTCCAGATCGTGAGATCGGATCCCAACAGAGAACATGCTAACTCTATTAGTCGTAGAGACGTTATAATGTGACGGTCAATCCAACTATTCAATTAGAGTAAGCAAAGAGTTGATGGTGGGTCGTGTTGACTAGTTAGCGCTTTCTCTCTAGTGTATAACTTCTAAATTGGGAACGGTTACCGCAGATAGCCTTCTAGTAGCTTTGTGTGAAATATTTGTGACATTCAGAAGTCAGTTGTTTGATCAGAGGAAAAATTACTTAATCGGCTGACAGGAAACTCACATATATATATATTGAATAATGATATGATAAATTAGTACAATAACTCAGAGTATCTAATATCCGTGAATATTCTGTTAACATCAAATAATACTAAATACCCACATCTGGGTGGTTCCGCTGTTGAGGTTTGTGTGAGACAGTGTTATTGCCCATAATGGACCACGTGTGGTCCATTTGGCAATGGATACTGCTAACTAACAGCCTCCTCTCTCGTCTATCAGTTCAGAATGACTAATTGCAGATAGACCTTATGCAAATTTGCACAAAAAACCTCAACAAAACGTAATCACAATAAGGTACTTCTGATACACGTACGTCCCACACATACAGTTGCTGTCTACCTAAACGATTCCAGAACTTACTCTATGTCATGTATAATGTACTTCTGATGCACGTACGTCCCACACATACAGTTGCTGTCTACCTAAACGATTCCAGAACTTACTCTATGCCATGTATAATGTACTTCTGATGCACGTACGTCCCACACATACAGTTGCTGTCTACCTAAACGATTCCAGAACTTACTCTATGCCATGTATAATGTACTTCTGATGCACGTACGTCCCACACAT
>NW_013669481.1:72587-76506 GCF_000517525.1 Limulus polyphemus | reverse complement strand
GGCATAGAGTAAGTTCTGGAATCGTTTAGGTAGACAGCAACTGTATGTGTGGGACGTACGTGCATCAGAAGTACATTATACATGGCATAGAGTAAGTTCTGGAATCGTTTAGGTAGACAGCAACTGTATGTGTGGGACGTACGTGCATCAGAAGTACATTATTCATGGCATAGAGTAAGTTCTGGAATCGTTTAGGTAGACAGCAACTGTATGTGTGGGACGTACGTGCATCAGAAGTACATTATTCATGGCATAGAGTAAGTTCTGGAATCGTTTAGCTAGAGATAAACTGTATGTGTAACTGTATGTGTGGGACGTACGTGCATCATAAGTACATTATTCATGGCATAGAGTAAGTTCTGGAATCGTTTAGGTAAAGAGAAACTGTATGTGTGTGGGACGTACGTGCATCAGAAGTACATTATTCATGGCATAGAGTAAGTTCTGGAATCGTTTAGGTAAAGAGAAACTGTATGTGTGGGACGTACGTGCATCAAAGTACCTTATTCATAGCATAGAACACATACAGTTGCTGTCTACCTAAAAGATTCCAGAACTTACTCTATGCCATGTATAATGTACTTCTGATACACGTACGTCCCACACATACAGTTGCTGTCTACCTAAACGATTCCAGAACTTAGTGGGACGTACGTGCATCAGAAGTACCTTATTCATAGCATAGAATAAGTTCTGGAATCGTTTAGGTAAAGAGAAACTGTATGTGTGACCCCCGGTGGACACAGCAGGTAGCTCAATGTGACTTTACTTTAAAACAAAGAAACAAACAAGTAGACCAAGAGTTTGTGGTGGGCTTTCTTGACTACCTACCTTCCCTTTATTATATCTGTCAGTTCCAAATTAGGATTAGCACAGTTATCCTCTGTGTAGATTTGCGTAAATATCTAAAACAAACCAACTTACTAGAGTTATCCAAAAAGGAAAAGCAATTAATAAAGAGGCAAACAGAGGCAAGTTTAGATTCAAAGGTGTTATTCTTATTCTTTACATGGCATAGAGTAAGTTCTGGAATCGTTTAGCTAGAGATAAACTGTATGTAATCGAATCCCTATTTTTAGCTTTGTATGTCCATAAACGTATCGCTGTCTCACGAAGGACCTTAAGCTAATATATTCGAATAGCGTAACTTAAATGTTACTTACAGCTCCAAAGTGCAGAGGGCGAAATTGCAGCAACGAGACGCGAACCATAGATCCTTGAATTCACAGGCCGGTAATCTCTGTAAAGAATAACTCTGTGGTAATATAAATTCTTGCGCTGAGAAATGTTTCATAACAGGCATTTTAAGGGTATCTTAATTTTCATACCTAACCAGATGTATTGCATTTCTCCCGCCCTAGTGGCTTAGTGACAAGTCTGAGGTTGTATAACGTTAAAAATGGGATTACGATATCCGCGGTGGACTCAGCACCGATAATCCATTGTGTAACTCTTCGTTTGACAACAAATGTTGCATTTAACGAGCAATCATAGAGCGCTGGCCCAATTAGCCAGAGATCCTGGGTTCAAGACCCGCTCCTGGGTTCTAATATCACTTACTGGCTTCTTCACTTAAAATTTGATGTTAAATATTATCCTTTCGTTATTTCCTATTGGTATAAGGAAACCCTTTAATGAGACTTGAACAAGTCCGACATTTTTTAGTATTTTAACACCTGCCACGTGAGCAAGCCCAACATATTTTATTACTGACCCTAGAATGGTCAACAGGGGAGTTATTTTGATAGTTCTCGATGAATGAAGCTCGGCATATCTTCTAAAATATAAAAAAACTAAGTATTAATGAAAAATGATATAATAAAATATATAAGGATTATACTATAGTGGTACCATATTGGGCATTATACCATTCTTCTGATATTTGCACTTCATTGCAGAAATGGCATTTTATTTTTGAGAATCGCTAGAGAAGTCATCTTGTAATGCATTGTGCATCTACTTCAACTTCAACATTACATCTTTGGACTTTAATGTATCGTTAGTTTCACAAAATATTGAAAATAATGATTTCTTATATATGATTCCAACCCCCCATTTTGAAGATAACGATACTATTGTGCCTGTTTTTTTTTCCTTTTTTATGTTTCACTGTCATTGCAGTAATCAATTGACAAATATCCGATTCAGTTGATATTTTAAATCAATTGGGATAACTTCGAATAATTTCTTCCCTCATCCGAACTGGACCACGGTTTAGTTTAATCGCTACACTTAAACCATCACATTCATGACCACATCTAGAACATTTCAAACATGTTTCATTGCTTCATCGTTTTACTTTACATTTAAAAGTTAATTCTCCATGTTAGCTCTCATGTTCTTGGGTCAAATCACGGGTCCAATAACAGGGCTGGTCCAGTGAACTATACCTCAAAAATAATGCTAAATGTCTATTTTGGTGGAATCAAAACAACCCAAACCTTTCCGGAATGTTTTGTGTGTGTGTGTGTTATCCACATCAAGATGCCGGACTGGCTCGTGTGACAGGTGTTAAACTTTTTTTTTTTATAACTAAATTAAGACTACAGTGCCACATTATCTTTCGTTCAAAGTGACGAGTTCTGGTAACAAACAAAAGATATTTTGGACAATGGTCAAACAGAAAGCTGAAATGTTCTTTTTACACACCTTTGATTTTGAATCCGAAATGAGCAAATTAAAAGAAGTGTGAAAAAAAAAACAACAACCTGACGTCTACGTGACTTTTTTTACAAGTGTTAGGCGTATTAGTTTCTAATCTTTTGCCAACTCAAAGACAGTCAATGTAAAGTCCAAGTGGTAAATACAAAACTTATTTTGGTCGATGGATGAATCATTAATGTAGCAGAAAGATCACCAGATTACGAAGATTACTTTGTACCTTAAACAATAGTGGATGATTTTCTGAAGCTGGATACACTAATGAATCTGACGTTTGGCCAGAAAAGATTTTGTCTGTGACGGAGCTCGACGATTCCTTGGAAATCAGCTTTGTTAGAACGTAATAGATAACGTCAGTTATCAGTTTACACTTAAGGTACATCGAACAGACTTACTACTGACATTGGTATGACTTTATTGTATAGCTATTAGTTAATGTCTCATTAATTCCAACATTAATTATACTACAAAAATAAATTACTTTTTGAAAAAACAAAAGCTGAATTTTACATTTGTTAATAACAACTTCATTATTCTGGACTTTAAATCTTTCACGCTGAAACATCAATAAACAACATAACTCACTTGAATAATAGGAAAAAAACATTGGCTTAGTGCTCTTTTTATGTCGAAATTTCATACAGCATTTATTTTAAACGAAAAATTTGTTTGTTGAATTTCGTGCACAGCTATTCCAGGGCTAGCCGTCATTAATGTAAAAGGCATCTAATCAACACCACCCACTGCCATCTCTTGGAATACTCTGTTATCAACAAATAGTGGGATTTAACGTCAGATTATAGCGATTCCACAGCCAAAAGGGCGAGTATGTGCGGTAACGGGATTTGAACCTGCAGAGTGTGAGTCGAGTGCGCTAACCACTAGGCCAGTAAAGTGTAGTAATGAGGGATTTTACTGTGAGATGGAGTAGTGAAAACTTCTTGTATTGTAAGTTGGAGTAAGGTAGATTTTTATTGAAAAGTGGAATTAATATGGACTACTTGTATTGTAAGGTGGACTTTTATTGTAATGTGGACTTCTTGTTAAATAGAGTAATGAGAACGTTTATTGTAAGGTAGAATAATGTGGACTTATTTCATTAAACGATAAACTAATATGGACTTTTGGTGCGAGATGTTGTAAAGAGGACTTCCCTTGTTATAAAAAAATACACCCATTATGAGAAAGTTTTTATTTTTACTGTAACGTCTAATTTACAGTAATTTTTACTGTAATGTCTAAGCTAAGCTAAGCTAAG
>NW_013669481.1:68636-72111 GCF_000517525.1 Limulus polyphemus | reverse complement strand
GAAAGTTTTTATTTTTACTGTAACGTCTAATTCCCATATTTTATTAAAAGATAGACTAATAGGGACTTTTGGTGCGAGATGTTGTAAAGAGGACTTCCCTTGTTATAAAAAAATACACCCATTATGAGAAAGTTTTTATTTTTACTGTAACGTCTAATTTACAGTAATTTTTACTGTAATGTCTAAGCTAAGCTAAGCTAACTGGTAAAAGAAAAAAGAACGGAACTACCGATAAAAATAAATAGTAAAAAAAAATCAGAAATAACGTCAGGAATAGTTTTAAGGTTTATAATTTGTTGAGATCCTTTAGCAAGTCTGTGACGTGAACAGACAACTTGTTTCCAGACGAACGAGTGCTTATTCTACAGGTCAATATATTTAAAATGTAGCAGAGAAGAAAGGCCTTCATTATTTTAGTAAAACAACTAACCAATTACCGACTGATACAGTTTCGTAATGCTGAAAATGATTTGGCAAAAGAAACGCATAAAGTTTAAACAATATCACTGAGGTTTATTCTAGGGTTAAGTTACTTCGTTTTGTGTACAAATTCTTCTGGTAATGTATACTCCACAAATATTAGGCTTAGTTTATAATATCAAACGTGCGGGTTGCTATAACATGTTCTGCCATAGATTAAACATATCTTATTTGTTAAGTTTATGACTTTATGTTCTTATCTTGAAATAGCTCGTGTCGACTTTACCTTGACTCATCTAAAGAGTTAATATTTTACGTAATCATACTTAAAGTAGCTCTAAGTTATTAAGCCTTTTTAAACTTTTTTTAATCTCAAATGACAAACCCTTAAATCTATTTCAGTGATAAACGCTGTTTACCTTGCACAGAAAATAAACACTACTTAGATCTATAAAAACCAACCAAACATAGTAGTTTCGTACAACAGTACGTCCTACACGAAACAATTAGCGAAGAGCATGGCACTATACCTAATTAAGTAGTCTATATGGAAATTGAAATGATAATTGGCAACGATGGTGGTAATGATGAGGATAAAAAAACGATCCAATACCAGACATATGCGAGGAAACTTTACCCACAAAATTTTAGATACGAATGACTAACCAATCACAATTCAGTTTCCTAAATATTAATGAAGTATTTTGTGTAAAGCTCTTGTTAATGGATAAAGGTTGTGTTATAAGAGTGACAGTAACATTCAATTAGAGTGAAATATGTGAGAAGTGGGATTTGAAAATAGTCCTGAAATTTGAAAAAAATAAACAAATCTAGGGGGGATGCTATCTTGATCAAAGGCAGCTAGCTTCTAAAGCGTAAACAGAAAGGATTAGAAAGACAGAAAGCACCGATGAAGACTTCTTTTATTCTAAGGTGAAGTAATGAGGGCTTCTTATTGTAAAAAGTTTTATATGGATTTTGACCACGGAATCATTTTGGATTTTTACTGCAAGGTCTAATTCCTTTATGTTCACTATTATAATTTGGCAAACTGGTTAACTCATAAGTTTGAAAGAAAAAAAATTATAAGAAAGGGATGATAAGTTGATCAAAGACACTTCTAGAGCTTAAACAGAAATCATTATGTGCTCAGGGATGATAACTTGGTCAAAGACACTTCTAGAGCTTAAACAGAAATCATTATGTGGTCAGGGATGCTAACTTGATCAAAGACACTTCTAGAGCTTAAACAGAAATCATTACGTGGTCAGAAAGTTTGTGGTCAGGGATGATAACTTGGATCAAAGACACTTCTAAAGTTTAAATAGACTTTATTATGTGGTCAGAAAGTTTGTGGTCAGGGATGATAACTTGATCAATGACACTTCTAAAGCTTAAACAGAAATCATTATGTGGTCAGAAAGTTTGTGGTCAGGGATGATAACTTGATTAAAGACACTTCTAAAGTTTAAATAGACTTCATTATGTGGTCAGAAAGTTTGTGGTCAGGGATGATAACTTTATCAAAGACAGCAAGAGTTATGAGGTCAAAAAGGTCATGGTCTATGTAACAAGAAGAAACAGAATTTTGTTTCGTTTAATGTTTTCTCCTTGTTCATAAATTACATAAAAAAAAGAAGCTAAACGCGATTTAATATGACTTCTTAAACAAATCTCAGATTCTCACATGTTGCCTAGAACGTACATTTTATTAAATCTTCACGTATTGAAGTACAGTTTTTAGTTATCTGTATTTCTTTTACTAGAAATTTTGACATTTTCTGTAAATACCGCTAGGACAAGTACTTCAATTCTAAAAAAAAAAATACTAAGAAGAATTTGATTGGTTGTAATTAATCACAAAGCTATACAATGAGCTATCTATGCTATTCCCCCCCCCCACCCACTGGTATCGAAACCCGGTTTCTAGCGTTGTAAATCCACAGACGTACCACTGTGCCACTGGGGGGCTTTAAGAAGAAGTAATCATAAAATTAACAAAACACTGTTTGTGATATATCTTACACTCACGTTTCTTTTATATCTTTGTATAACTCAGTTATATACGAGAATGAACTCTTAATTGTTCTTACAAATGTAACACATCTGCTAGTTAGATTTGTCATCGTTGTCTTGTATTAAATACTATTAATAAAAATAGTTATATTAAATAAAATTCTTTGATCACTGATGCATGTCTAAATGTCATTAAAACTCAACTAGAATCTATCTCAGAATTCTCCTTACAAATATTGATTTTCCTCTGCCTCTCTCCCATTCTCAGCTACATCTGTAGCAGTACGCTTTAGAGACACATTTTACTTCCTTTTTAACTAATGAAAATTGGAACGCGCCAACATTGAGTCAGTCAAACGAATACATTCATCGATCCATAAACTGGAGAGGAGGGGGAGGGGGGGACTGACACATTGATACTCTTCTCATCAGTTGTGACTTTACAAACTGCTGTAAAAATAAAGAACACATTTACTTGACTGACATCTCTCTCTTCACCACAAGATGCCACCTTCGCTATACATAGACAGGATTTCACATACATAAGTGTTTGACTAAAATATCCATGACAATGTAACAAAGAAAATCATATCGTTCCAGTACAATATACGGAACAATGGTTCCGTAAGAATCATTTCATACATTCGATTCATGTTACTTGGTCATCGTGTTACTTACTGGACATTCGGTTCATGCTATCTATCAAGTTGATGGCTAGGGACAATCTAGTTATGCTACTTAGTCATCAAGTGACCTCATGTAACCTGTAGGGCATTTGGTTCATGTTATCTAGCAATTGGTAGGGTAGGGACAATCTAGTTATGCTACTTAATCATCAAGTGACCTCATGTAACCTGTAGGACATTCGGTTCATGTTCTCTAACAATTGGATGGCTAGGGACAATCTATTTATACTACTTATTCATCAAGTGACCCCATGTAATCTGTAGAACATTTGGTTCATGTTATCTAGCAATTGGATGGCTAGGGACAATCTAGTTATGCTACTTAGTCATCAAATGACCTCATGTAACCTGTA